>NC_080065.1:122049252-122262702 GCF_949987535.1 Balaenoptera acutorostrata | reverse complement strand
ATATCCTTATATATTGTATTTTTATATCCTCATATATTATATATATATATATCCTTATATATTGTATTTTTATATCCTCATATATTATATATATAATACATAGGACCTTCTTATATATTATATATCTCTGAACTTCTGAGTGTTTTTGCATGACTATTAACTTAGTGTTCTACAAGTATGATTTGCAGAAATGTCTTTCCAGATTTCCTGGAAAAATCTGGAATCTGGTCTAGGTAGCATTTCTAGGTGAGCCATAATAAACCTTTATATTTTAAGACGGAGGAGTTTTTCGTTCATTGTCTCATGGTAGTTATTTGGGGGCTAAATCCTTAATTATCATGACTTTACTGTCAGAAGACCTTGTTCTAACCATTGTCAGACGTCCACAGCACACTTAGCGTCTCCAGAGATCACTGTGTTCTACTGGGCACAGTTCCTGTTGTGAAGAAGCAACTGTCTATCGTTGCTGTTACATTTACTTTACCTTCAGTCCTGAAAGCCAACAAAATATGTTAAGATATTGTATTCCCAACTTCATCCCACAACTTATCAATTTTTTAATAAAGAAAAAGTTTGGAAAAGCAGTTTACTAAAGAGGAAGAGCCAATAAATGTGTGAAAAGAATCAAAGATATGCAAATTAAAAGAAGATTGATAGACTATTTCCATCTTTCAAGTTGGCAAGTTTTTTAAATGACTATACCACAGTTAACGATGGATAGGAGAAACCAGAATTCACCGGACAGGAGTATAAGCTGATCTGGAATCTCTGATGGAAATTTGACAAGATGCAACAAAAGCCCTAAAATATGTGTATATCCTAGAACCCCAAACTTCTGCATCTAGAAGTTTTGATAAGAACATAATAGCAATATGTACACATATATATGTTTCAAGATCTTCATCAAAATGTCACTTAGAATATTTTAAAAATGGAAATAAATTTCAAACAGTTGATGAAGTCAACTTTTGACACCATACAGCTATTAATTAGGTAGAATTGAATATTCACCATATTTCACTCAGTGAAAAAAAAGGGCTACAAAATATTCTATATGTTATCATCCCATTTGATTTTATGTAATACTGTGTGTGTATGTAAATAGAGGGTGGTGAGGGCGGAGAAACAGGTTGGAAGAACAGATATCAGAATATTACGTAAGGCTTTCTCCACGTAATGGTCTTAGAAGTGATTTAAGAATTGGCTGAGGAAAGTTGTAAGACCAAAATATTATTTAGTGGTGCAATTTTCTGTATTAAAATAACCAGCTGTTCGGTGACTTTAGTGATCCACTCAATGCTTTTTGGAAAGCTGATATTTAGTTTTCTGCAATTGTAAATCCAGATACAGGTTCACACAAGTCCTGACGTGAGGATCTCAGTCAAAAATAGTATTAAGACTGGCCAGCCCCTTCACTGAAGTCCTTTGTAGTAATAACAGCTACGCTGTGATGAATACTTAACATATCCTGGATTCAATGCTAAGCACCTATTGGTGTATATATATATATATATAAATTCATATTATCCTTTCAGTAACCCTCTGATCTAGGGATAATCAATCTCCATATTCTGAAAACCCCAAGCTTAAGAGAGGTTAGGAGGCCTGCCCAGGTCACATATTCAGTGAGTACCAGAGCAGGCATTAAAATCCAGCTCTGTGGCTCTACACCTTTATACATAACCTATCTGTAACACAGCCTCCCATCCACAAGTCCGCTGTCGGACTGCAAGGAAACTTCAGGGCAATCATCTCATTAGCCCTTCAACTCCACTACTCTCCCAAAGCACACTAGCTTCCTGCTCTTCTGGCCAACTGAAAGTTAACTGAATACTAGAGATAATCTAACAAATATCTAGTGAACAAAGAAGAAAAGTGATACATTTGCCAAAATTCTTCAGGTATGTGTTTATAAAAACATGTGTATTGGAAATAGGAAAGAGGCCCAAAGAAGCTAATGTGTTTTGCATAAAGATCATTATTCCTGTACCTCGGAGCAAAGCAAATATTGGTTTATACATTGCCTAGAGAGCCTTCGGGGAGAAATTAGCATGAAAACCATTTGCTTCCTAAATACAAAGCTTAACTCACAAAATATGGCTGAAATAAAGATGGCATAGCGAAATAAATCTGACAGAAAACATCTCTGAGATGTCTTGGGAGAAACAGAGGAAACCTAGAAGAGTTGGTCAAACTGTCCAGTTATCTGGTGTGCGGTCCCCTGAGGCCTGATGCTTTGCTCTTCGCTTTGCTGGCTTGCCCTGCAGTGAGCTCTTACTGAACCAGACAGGGGCAAACCATGATCTGGGTGGGCTGCCTACAGAGCCAAGGCATGTCACCAGGAGGAAAAAGGTATACACACTAGACCTAAAAACAGCTTGGCAAGACCAAAATGCTGATCATTCTCAAGGGCCCTCTGGCATTCACAAAACTTGATCCTGCCCCCAGGACCTAGTTTGAAACAATATAAGAAGAGCAGTTCTCTAGCATGTGCCCCCTGGCAGATCTATAATTGCTCACTGTCTTGAAGTTCAGTCGTGTTATGTTTGTACCAGAACAACCAGTCCAAAGCTAAGGAGGCCTTGAGTCCTAGTATTTCTCTGAATAGGCTACAGGTCTGGATCAGGTAAGGGAGTGGAGGTGGGAGGTGGGTTGGGAGCCAGAATCCTGGCCAAACTCTGTGAGGACCCCCAGCCTTGAAAATCGCTTTGGTCTTTCATCGCTTTGTCTTTTACACCAGCACCTCACACCACTAGGGGCTGGCATTGTTGTCCTCATCCTACATTCAGCCAAGAGGAAAAAGCATGTAAGATGAAGGGATAGAATTTCCCAGCTCCCGCTCAAATCCATTGTCTACCAGGGAGCAAATGTAGCCCGCTGATCACAGACTTGGCAAAGAGATGCAGACTAAGAACTGTTGCTCTGCCTCCGTCTCTAACAACCCTGGGAAGAATTCCCAAACAGCATCATTTATAAAAGAACCAGCAAGTGACCTTTTCCTGACATAGCCCACAGCTTGTCACAAAATCCATATGTGCTATTCCAAAAATCACTTTAATTTTATACGTTTTATATGTTTTCCTCTTCAACGACGCTATTTGGATAATTTAGATTTTAGAAATATAAGTGCTTTAAATACTCTAAGATAGCTTTATATGTATGTTTCTGTGGCTGCTGTTAAAATTATGCTGTGCTCATCTTTATGGCTTTAAAACATCTTTACTCTACTATGCTACTGATCAACATGTTCCAAGGAAGCAATTTGAATTATACCAAGAAAAACTGGAATGGAATTTAGCAAACTTCAACTCATTTTTCTTATGGATTGTGAAGGAAACATAAAATAAGTATTCTATAAGACTTTTGTAGAAAGAATTGATTTTCAATTAGTCAGAAAACAGAAGAAAATAAGGGTGCTTTCCTCAGAGTGCAAAGGATCAACCAAGTAAGCAAATTAAGCTCTAATTAACCGTCGCAAGATGTTTACTCTAAGACCTAGTTTTTTCATCCGTAAAATGAGAATAATAGCTGCTGCTGCATGGAGATCAAATTTTAAAAGAGGTACCTAGCCTTTCAAGCACTTCTTAAAGGCTCACCATCATCATCATCATCATCACCATCATTATTGCCATTTTTCATTTCAAGTGTATGTACTTACAGACAACACTGAATCAAGGAAGATGGGAATGGTGTGCTATGGGAAGTCGGGTGGTTACAGGGTTAGGAGAATGAGGCAAGACCCATATTCTGTAGGTAGATTGATGGGTCTTTTGATCACATATAGTACATCTAACCTCAGAGAGGTGTTTTGTAAACAGGTACATCCAGTCACATGAAGGTCTGGGTAAAGTCATGGTCTGCTCATCAAACTCATGGGTCTCTACCTGAAATACACCTATCTCTCAGGTGGTACACTGATTGGTACTAGGAAGCCAGCTAAGTGACTGAGTTGGTCCCTCTAGCCACCATCTGTCCGTATCTCTGGATGCAGGAAGTCTTGAGGGCCATATTTTCACTGGGTACAGATGGAGCTTACTCTAAAAGACACAATTTATAAACCGGCACCCAAGTCCCCTTGAAACTCTGCTTATTGCTATGTTGTGATCCACGTTACTTCCCCTTGAAGAAAAGCCTTAGTCCTCTCACACATGGATTCCTATGGACTTTTTTCATTTGCCATTCATTCATCTACCATTTTACTGAGTTTTCTCTTTGCGTAAGGTAGCGAGCTAATTGGTGGACCTATGGACTTACAGTGATCAAGGAATAGTGTCAAGGAGTCATTTGGGGGAGCAGGAGACACTTCATTACACTGTACCTTGGGGTTGTGGGGTACCCACTTTCAGAATCATTGGTCCCTCTTATGCCTATAACCACAGGCAGCTCCTTATGAATGTCCCGGGCCTGAATCCTGCATCCCTCCATTCTATGAGGTCAGATGAGGGTTAGCTATTCTTATAAGGTAGGCTTTTTAACTTCTCTAAAAGTGGAATGTACAGGTGGCTATGGTACCCACTTATTGGGAATTGAGAGGTTTTTTTGCAGGCAAGGCCTTGAAGGCCTATCGGTTCACACAATGTGACTCACTGCAGTGGTCAAATAAAGAAGAGCTGCATATAGCTTCCTGCCTCTGGATGTGTGGTGATACGCACACTTAAGAGATGGGATCAGGGTGCTGGTATGAGAAGGCGAATTGATAATGATGGCATCAAGAACTTCATCACCCTTGAGTGAAACGTTTGTGGTCATCCTTTGGAAAGAATGATAAAGTTTACCCTTTGCAAGGCTAATTTTTGGCATAAAAATATTTATCACACAGCTTGTGGAGCTGGAACTGGAGAGCGATTCTTGAAAGGGAAAGATTTTTAAGGAGGTGAAGTGAAATTTGAGGCTTACATTCACTCTGACATGGGGGCTGTCTGAACACCCAATCCTTGCTTGGCAGGAACATCCCTGGTGAGTCACCTTGTGAGCGTGCTGATTAACGCCTCTCAGTTGCAGCAGATGAAGGATACCCGTCACCATATGAGCTAAGTCACTCACGGCTCATGAAAATAATCCTTTCGAGAGACTAGAGCACTAACGAGGGCAGTTAAACAGGCAGGCCCATCAGCACCAAAGTCCTATGTGTTTGAGAAAGTCACCTTGCTGGGGGTTTTAGTCATAAATTCCTTTTTATAAACCCAGTCCTTTTCTTTGCCAGAAGAATGGCCAGCGTAACTCAGAAATGGCCTCATGTAAGAAAGAATCTGCATAATCACCAGGTAAAGCATACAGAGCCCTTAGCATGAGGCATTTGCTACATTGCAGGGAGTGGTGGTCTTATCATTATCATTTCTATTTCACATGTGTGTCAATCATGAAAACAGAGCCTCTACAACTATCATGAGAATAAAGGATTTAGTGGAAGAATCATTGTTCATACAAATGGTGATATAGGCAAATGAAAACCCTGAAGTAAGCGTCAGAGAATCAGAGTCACAAGCCACACGCACCTGATACACTGGTGAAGGCGGACAGGTCAGAGCTTGTAGGAAAACATGAGAAGCTGCGTGCACCTGGCTGTCAACAAAGGGCTACAAAGGGGAAGTTCTTGGAGAGGGCTGGGAAACTCCTGCCCTGTAGAATAGCTGCCCCTTAGGAATTCACCTGCAGCCGGGGGCCAAGCACGTGGGAGTGCACCTGAGGCTGCTGCTGGGTGGCAGAAAACAGATGAACTGCACGAGCAACAGGAAGAGAGCAGGGGCTGGCTGAGGCTTCCCCGGCACCTGGGCATCATTCGTCATCGTGCCTGGCTGCTCCCAGCAGACAGTCTCTGCTTCACTTCCACTTCCCAGATCTCATACAAGTTCCTCTGGTGGCCCTAACTCAGGACCACATGGAGAAGGAGGTCCCGGGAAATGTTCCCTGCCTTACACAGGAGAGGCAGTGCCAAGTTAATTAATAGAACAATGTCGGTCTTAAGAGTTTCGATGACACACATGGGCTCTGGAACGAGACTTCCGAACACGGCTCTACCACTTACCAGCTCTGCCAGCTAGACACGTTTCTTAACTTGGTGAAACTTCAGCTCTTCATTATGGAAAATGGAGGTAATAGAATTGATTTCAAAAGGCTGTTGGGAGGATTAAAAGAAATAAGACAGGTCAAGGGCTTTGCTCGGGAACAAAATAATAACAACAGCGATAACAATAATAAAAGTAGCATTATACCGTTTGCCTTGTAACAGCAAGGGTATTAAGTCCAGTATGGCATTCTCCACTCAGTACTCTAGAAACTGGCCAGGACTGTACTGATTGATAGCTAGAGCAGTCTGGTGCACTCCATATTCACTCGTTGACAAGATGCCATGCTCTGTAGGAGAATATATTTTATCCTATTCTTTTAAGCATGAGCCCCAGCCACTAAATTGCATGAGGAAATGTGCTTGGATGCCAAGAAATTCCTTTGGGCTAGCTGTGTGCTCAGAGTGGCATATGGAGAAAGTGGGGATGACTCTCAAAATGACTTGAGAGATGCCACAGAGAGGCTGACTCACTGTCAAGCTAGACCTGAGGAAACTGTTTTTAACATTGTGGGTTACTTCTGATGACGTCTAGTCAATTCAATTCTCTTCAATCCAACACCCATGTCTGAACACTTATTCTGTGTGTGTGTATGTGTGTGTGTGTTCAGTAAGCTAGGTTCCCATTTATTAGGCAACTATTAAGTGCCAGGCACTATGTTAGGTATTAGCCGTTTGATTAGATGTCATAATTAGAAACTAGAATTTAAAGTTATTTCAGTGAAAGGGATAAATAAGACATAGTTCTTTCCCTCAGGAAGCTCATAATCTACCACATTGGGCCAGGAGGTAGAGGGAAAACAAATATCACGTAGATTATGAGAAGTATTTTGTAAGTGGTACAAACGCTCTGCCGTGAGCCCTGGACGAAGGAAAGTGCACACATTCAAGTGTCAGCCCACATGTTACCTTCTCAAAAATGCTTCTGTCCAAACTAAAGCAGTCTACCTCCCTTTGTCACAATACTCTCATTTCTTCACAGCCGTTACTACAATTAGTGATTTTAAAAACCTTTACTTTCTTTACTATTGTCTCTTTCAACTGGAAGATAAAATTCCACAAGATGAGAGAATTTATCTATTTTGTTTGACACTAGTTCTTCAGGGACTAAGACAGAGCTTCTCACTTAAGAAATGTTCAATAACATCTGTTAAATAAACGAACATTTAATTGATAGGATCAGAGACTTCGTAAAAGAAGTGGCATCATTCAGAATGTTTCCTAAAAAAAGGAAGGATTTCAACAAGTAGGGTTTGGAGTTAGAGTAGAGGGGTCATCATGGCAGAAAGGAGCAGGGTGAATAAAAGCCCAGAGGTGGATGTCTCAATTCTCAAGGAAACTGGAAAGTCGGAATACGCACATGTCCTGGGGAATGAATGGACGTGTTAGTTTAAAGAAAATGTTACCAAAGTGGGCGATGGTTGAAAGGACAGCTGAGTTTCATGTCAGGAACTCACTAGCCCTGTAGACAGATTCATTCTCCTTGGGGGACTCACACAGGAGCCCACAAGGTACCAAGCTGCCGCATGAGGTACATGAGCTCCCTGATGGGAACAAACTGTTCCAGCTAGAATGCAACAATTCACTTCCTGCCTGTGGCAGAGGCCGTAACTCCTCACTGAATAGCCAGTAACTAAGCATCTTTTTTTTGGGGGGGGGGGTGTCATATGAATTAAGAATGGGAGTGCTTTCTCTTTGGTCCCTCTCTCTGTCATCTATCTGAACAGTCAGAAGCAAAAGACTCCAAGATGTTACAACAGCAGGATGGAAGAGGCCTTGGTCCCTGAGCCACTGCCTGTAGAGAAATCACTCAGAAAGTCCCCAATCCACATCAGACTGATGTGAGAGACAAACCTTTGTTGTTGTAAGCCTAAGACTTTGGGGGGGGGGGTTTATTCTACTGTAGCATGGACGAGACTAGCCACCCTGATGAAGACACTCTTTTTTAAAAAAACTTTTACCCTTTGTTTCTTTTTGGGGGGCTGGGGGGAGGCGGGAGCTCAGCTTTGATTGAATCTTCATATATACTATAATCATAATGTGCAGCCACTTAAAAAATTTAGCCAATCAAACTAATGACCCTGCTTTAAACCTACTGTTCCCATTCAAACTTGGCACATTACAATATAATATTAGTAATATACAGTATTGATTTGATCACAATTTGCCATAACAGTAGAGTCAGTAGACCTCTATTTAGGAAGTGAAGCTTAAAACACTTGCTATTTTAAGGATTACAGAATCTGATTTGGGTAAGAACTGTCATATTTCCCCACATTTTTAACTACCTCCACTTCCTCCTCTGATGTCTATATTGACTGCTATTTCAGTTTCTGGTTAATATAAACAATTCCCAACTGAATTATGAAGTTAGATGGGAGAAGAGAGGTGAGAAGTCAAGTACAGCAGGAATTTGTGTAAAATTCAGGGACCCTGCTACTCCAGGGGGCATTGTCCACCAGAATGCTATGTGGAAACTGCTTCCTAGAGGACAGTTCTCAAGATGGCTTGCATGGAGTGTTCCAGGGTGTGCTGAACACAGAGAACCGTGCCTCTCACAGTTGTACAGTCTGGTGGCAATGTGAGGAATGCAGCAATAAGCCAAAGCCCATAATGAATTATAAATGCCAACCCCCTCAAATATGAATGGATCAAATTAGAACTTGGTCTCTGAGCAGAATAAGCATTTATTTAGAGAAAGACAGAGGCTGATTAATGCACCTGCTGGAGTATCATCTTCTGAAGATGGAATAACATCTGACCTCAGACCCTCTGGCTCATTTGAGTTGTGTGCCTTTGCATTTCCATTTAACATGATTTCCAAATAATTGGTGGGGTTATTCTAGATATTGGTTCAATAATTGCATAAGAATTTAATGTTGAATTTAGGGAAAAAATTACATGAACATAAAAATTTATATTCATTTAAGCCTCGATTGCTCTCCTCAGAGTTTAAGTAAGCAAACCTCTAACTCCCAGGGTTTAAAGCTCCTTCTGATATGAATTTTTCAATGGATATGTGTGTATATGTGTGTGTATAAACCATGTTCACTAAGGAAAAGTTAAACGAAGTAGAAAAAAAATATGCGAAAGTCACCCAGTATTCTGCCATCCAAAGCTACCTACTGACCATTTTTCTGTATATTTTACAGAATTATAATTATATTTAAAACATATTATATTGTGAAGAAAGTTTGAAAGTCACATTTTTCTTTTCACAGTACACACTGTGCTTTCACCCAAATCTTTAAAAACCCTTTAAAAATGTTTTTAAAGTCTGCATAATAGTCCACACTGTAACTGTATCAACATCTATGTAATCCTATATCTTCTTTTTAATGCATATTTAGATTATTTTTAAAAGTATAGCTCATTCACTATTACAAAAACTAGTTTGTTATAGATCATCATGTTTATACATAACTATATTTCCTGTGTTTTAAATTACTAACCTAGGATATATTCCAAGAGGCAGACCATTGAGTCAGAGGACATAGTCCTTTATTGAAATATATTTTTGGCCATATCAATATATTTCTGAATATAAAAAATAATTGTGGAGTATTATAATAACCTATGCTCTATCTACCAGAAGATAATCACTGCTAATACGTTTACCTTTTTTACTGATACATATATTTCTTCTCATGTGCAAATACAAACTCAAATAAGAATGGTATTAGGACTAAGTAATTACCTCTTATACTAAAATTTTCTGGGGCCCCTCTTATCCTAGAGTCCAGAATCCCAGGGTTGGGGCAGGTGGGGCGGGGGGGGGGATGAATGTCCAACTGTAGGACAGGACTGGATTTGCACATGAAGGAAAGGGGACACATAAGTGGACCATGCCGGCTGTGTTTAAAGCAATCTGCTTTGAGCCCGCCACCTCCCTCCCTCACTCCTCCATATTCAACATTCTGCTCTCAGAGCCTCATTAGAAAGGGCCTGCCACTTCACTTCCCAATGTATTCTGCCAAGCAGGATTGGACCCTCTCCAGATACCATCAGATTCATAGAAATCGATGTGGTGGTGGTTGACCAGTCCAAGAACAATCACTTTAGAGACCCCTGAATATATAAAATCAGTAGCAAGGCAAGTCACCACAATCCACACAGCTAAATCACTCCCAAACACCCTCATTTTTCTCTCTAAACAACTGTGATAAGAGTCCAAGTTGACAGAATCTCCTTTAGGTGCCTCATCTGAGCTCCAGAAGGGTCAATGCTTGATTCAGACCCATCTTGTTCCACAGTAGTCAAGGCTTCTGAACTCAGATAACAAAGCCAGAGCTCCAGATATAGAAGGAGAGAAGCCAGGTGGGAAAACAAGCACTCCTACTCTTGTGAGAGTGGCCAGCTGTGTGTCTGGTGGGGTAACTGCATCAAAGTCAGTCACTGGCCATTGACCACCATTTCTCTACCAGCAGGCAGTGGTTGATGCCCCCTCGAGAGGCATGACCAGTGGCAGGCTAACCTGTCAGCCAGGGGATGGAATACATCCGTGGCATTTCCTCCTACATGTGAGGTGCTGAGGTGAGGCATGGATGAATTAAAATACAGTGTCCTGGGTGTAAGCAGTGGTGGGAAGGAGCATGAATGCAAGCATAACTCCCAGTGTCGGAAATACAGGAGCACATTGAGCAGTACGGAACCAGACAGGATATGCTGAGGGAAGAGAATGGAATGGGGATGATTAGAGAAAGCTTCATTGAGAAGTAAGTCTTTACGAAGTATTCAAAAATAAACAGGAAAGGGAGTTCTGCTTCTGGGAATGAGAGATTAAAGGCCAACCTCCCCAACGAGAACAAGCAGAAAATGTGTGTGTGTGTGTGTGTGTGTGTGTGTGTGTCTTAGAAGATCCCCATGCGTTTCAAAATTAGCAGGCATGCTTCCATATAAACCATGGGTCAATATGGAAATTATAGTAGAAATCTGAAAATATTTGAACAAAATAATAAAAAACATAAACATCAGAATTGTAACATGAAGCTAAAAGTGTATTTGAGACACATTAATAGCCTGAAATACATATAAGTGGGGCGGAGGGAGAAGCTTATGAAATCAGAAGTCTAGGCATTAACAAAAGGTTTTCTCAAAAAATTAGAAAAATAAAAGTAAATTGAATCCAAAGTAAAAGGAAGTGAACAATAAAGGTACAAGCAGGAATCAATAAAATAAAGAGAAACAGTTGGTCTTATAAAGACTAATAAATCAGATAAACCATGACAAGACAGATCAAGTTAAAAAAATTGAGAGCAGACATAAATACCAAACATCAGGAATGAAAAAAGAACACCATAAGATAAGAATACTATAAGCTAATGTATGTAAATAGATTTGAACGTTTACATGAAATAGTCAGATTTCTAGAAAAATAAAAATTTCAAAACTGACAGAAGAAGAAATAGAAATATGAATGCTCCTCTAAATATTACTGGAATTTAATCCATAATTTAAAACTTGCCCCTCACCCCCACCACCAAAATGCAGACTCAGGTATCTCCTCATGTAAAATCAAACATTTAAGAAAGGGATACAAGAATTTTTAGAACAACTCTTCTTGATGATTAAAAAAAATGAAACACTTCCCACCTCATTTAATGAGGCTATAATAATTCATGTACACAGCTGCAAAAATTCTAAAAGACAAAATCTGTTAACCAAATTCAGCAATACAAAAAAGGGATAATACATCTTGATCACATTTATTCTAGGAATTCAAGGTTGATTTTGCATTTGGAATTGATCAATATATTTTACCACCTTCACAAAATAAAAAGAAAAATCATATGATCAATTTTATGGATACAGTAAAAGATTTCTTAAAATCCAACATCTATTCATAATAAAAACTCTTAGCAAAATAGAAATAGAAGGGAACTTTCTAAGTATCACATAGGTCATTTCTATACCTAATGGTAAAGTGTTGAAAACTTTCTCTCTGAGAGTGAGACAGTGATACTTGCTATAACTACATCGATTTCACATTATACTGAAAGTCCGTGTCATAAGGCAGAAAAAAGATAAATGTTTAAGGATTGAAAAGGAAGACGTAAAATAGTCATTTTTCACAATAGATATGATTTTGTACCCAGAAATTTCAGCAGAATCCAAAGAAAGTTTTTAGAGTAATAAGTGAATTAGTAAGGTTGTTAGATGGAAGGTCAACATGCAAAAATAAATTGTTCTTTTAAATACCAGCAAAAACAGCTCAAATGAACAATTTAAAAAGATACCACTTATGGATCTTACTGCTTAATTTCTGTCCCCTCTCACCCTCTGAAGGTGGGCTAGGCTTAGTGACTCATGTCTGAAGAACAGAGGGAAATGGGAAAACGGTAACTTTGCAGTGGAGAGACGTGGCAAACACCACCCTAACCAGGTGATGAAGGTTCACTTCACCAGTGTTGTCATGTGATGTCACGTGTCCCCTGGTATGATATTACTTCTTTAACCTCTGTTTATTCTTTCAAAAAACTCATAACAGCCATATAACAATGAGAAAAACATCAGAAACACTCAAGTTTGGGGGACTTCACAGGGTACCTGGCTAGTAATCCTCAAGATTGTTAAGGTCATGAAAAACAAGGAAAGACTGAGAAACTGTCACAGACCCCAGGAAACTAAGGAGGCATAACAACTAAGTGCAGTGTGGTTCCTTGGATTTCTCTGTAACAGGAAGAGGACATTAATGGAGAAACTAATGAAATCCAAACAAAGTCTGGAGTTTAGTTAACAGTAACGCAAACAAAGCCTGCACTCCTAGTCAGTCTTGATAGAAGGGAAGATGACATTCATCAAGGCCAACCTCTACCTAAAGTTTGATCCCTCAACATCATCATTAAGAGGTGACCTGCCTTCTTATGATGACAAGGAGGTCACTGCCTATAAGTAGCTGCTGACTAGGAACTTCCTCCCTATATTTTCCTAAATACTGTGGATCATGGGTTCTTATTCTGCCCTCTGGGGATGGGCATGTAGGGCTGGTGCTGAGAAGATAACACCAATTTCCAGCAATCTCCTGGATAGGTATCTTCCCCAAGATTGTCTCTGAATCTTCCTCACAATTATTCCCACTGCTGACAGCTTGGAAGCCTTGGGATCTTGGAATGTATATATAATGGGAGTGAGTGTAGAATGCAGCTTTTATTAGGACAGCTGCCAGAGTCACTCAAGTGATTTACAGCCTTTCTACGAATGCATGTGTAATTTGGGCTGCTTCTTCTTTATCCTGAAAGCTTGCAAACACCTTGTGTTGTTGTCAGGTGGGAAATACTGATTCATTTTTCATAGCGGTCTAAACAAAACATAATTTGGAAAGGAAGTCAAATCTTAGGATTACTGATACTTTGATTTTATCTGTAAGTTTTCCTTACTTCCAATACCTTAAAAGGAATTTTTGGAAGTAACTGTAGTACCTGTGTTAAGGAAAAATGATATGGTGATAAGATGCTAAAATTAACATATATGAGTAGTGGCCTTGAAATTAATATAGGTCTTGAGTATGAATATATAGTATCTTGAAATGACGGACTGAAGACTTCATTGAAATAAGTATTCTATGGGGGGTACGCCCATTCTGCGTGAGCATGAAATGATCAGAGAAGTAACAGGAAGAGGTCCTTAGAGATAACCCAATCTAACCATCCCCTTTTACAGAGCAGAAAACTAGAATCCAGAAGATGGAAGGGATTTGTCTAGGTTCACACAGTGAGTTACTAATACACTGGGATTAGAACACATTTCCTACTATTCTCAGTCCAGGGCCCCTTCTGATTGGCCTTGAGATACAGTAGAAAGTACTAGCTTCTAATCATCTATAAATAATTGGCCACTGCCAGGAATAACAGAGGAAAAGTTCCCTCCTATCCTAATCCTTTCACTTTACCTTCTGGGATTACTCCCTTTTTGCCCACAGATTTTTTCTAGGTCTCAGAAATCAAACAAACAAAACCAAAAAATAAAATAAAAACTAATAAAAAAAAACTTTATCTAAAAATTATTATAGTAGCTACCATTTAATGAGGGCTTCCTGTGTTCCATTCGGTACACAATTTTACATAATCCTCCCAACAAACCTTGACGTAGAACTTTTTCATCCATTTGGTATGGACACCTGTTGTTTTAAGAACATAGATTTCCAGAGTCAGATAATTCTAGGTCTGAATTCCTTTTTAGGCAACTTACTCGCCAACCTCAGCCTCAGTTTTCTCATCTGTACGATGGAGGTGACACTCGCGCTATGATGCGTGTAAAGTAGGCAGCACAACTCCTGGCACAGAGTAATTAATGGCAATCAGTATTTATGTGATTACAAAGAAATGGAAATTCCAGAAAAAAATTAACTAGGCTGTTTAAAGTCATAAAGAGCTGGAATTTGTAGCCAAGCTTGTCTGACATTATATTATAGGTCCATATCCACGCCCACACCCACTGTAAAATGGAGACTTTTTTCTCATGTAAAATAAACCCACAGTTGACAGTCCAGACAGCTATGGTGGCTCTGTGATGCTTTCAACGGCCCAGCCTCCTTCCACTTTTCTCCCCTTCCTCCTTGGTGCTTGGCCCCATCCTCAACGTATGCTCAGGGTCACAGAATGGTCGCTGCACCATCACCATGTTCAAAAAAGGCAAAAAGAGGAGGGAGAAAAGGGAAAGAATAAAAGATGTCTTCTTTGGTAGCGTAAAATAGATAGCTAGTGGGAAGCAGCCGCATAGCACAGGGAGATCAGCTTGGTGCTTTGTGACCACCTAGAGGGGTGGGATAGGGAGGGGGGGAGGGAAACGCAAGAGGGAGGGGATATGGGGACATATGTACATGTATAACTGATTCACTTTGTTATAAAGCAGAAACTAACACACCATTGTAAAGCAATTATACTCCAATAAAGACGTTTAAATAAATAAATAAATAAATAAATAAATAAATAAAATGATATCATGGAGATAATTTAAAAAAAAAAAGATGTCTTCTTTATATTTGGGTTCAAATACACTGGCTGGCATTGTGTATTATGCCAGGTACTGAGACACTCCTAGTTCCCAAAGCAAAAGCTTATTAGCAGGGAAGTTTTCCCCATGCAAGGCTATTTATTTGTCCTGGTGTATAGTATTAGGTCTAGTGGAAAGAGGAAACTGGGGGTTAAGAGCCGGCTTTCTTAGATTACACTGTCCCACCGAGTAGAACAGTCTTTGTCCCGTATTTCAGTTTCTCTACCTGTGCAACAAGGAAGCTGAGTGGGATGATCTTTTAAAGCCCTGTCCGGTATACTTCTCGGTGCCAATAGCTGCGGCATCCTCGGGAAGAGAAAGACGGCGCTTTGCTGCTGACCAGGTGGCCACCTGGGGCACAGAGCAGAACATCATCGCCGGTCACACAACTGGTCCTTGGCTCTCACTGTGTACTGCAGGTCCACGTCTTGCTCTGAGCCATGGTGTCAGGGATCCAAACTGTTCCCTGGAGCCCTCCCATACTCATCCCTGCATTTCCTTCCTTCTCTATATGCCTCTAAGGCCTCCACACTTTACTGTTTGCAGCCAGTGGGGTGCAAGCCCTGGGGGCCCTGTGCCCCAGATATTTGAGTGCTCCTACATTTTCAAATCCTTTTTTCTATTCCTCACCATTGCTCCCTGCCCCCACTCTGTGACAGGACTAATCTAGTGAATTACTCATCCTGGTGGTGTTACCAGCTGACTGTGGCTCACAAAGGGCAGGAGAGGCAAAATGCCCTTTTAAAATACCCTACCAAGTGCCTGCCACTGCACTTGCCACCTTCCCAGCTAATACTCATATTAGGTGTGTGGCAGTAGCCCCACTTTATGGATGAGACATCTGAGGCTTAGAGAGGCTAAGTAAGGTCACGGAGCTTCCGTGTGGTGTCAGGATAAATACAGTTCCATCTGATTCCAAGTTCATGAAATATTTGCAATTCAATTTCAGGAAATACTGGTATTTTATTAAGCCAAATAGTGGAATTAGACAAATAGTGGAATTTCTGGTTCCCTCTCAAGTTTGAAGTATGAAACATTTTGTGCACAAGGACATTTTCCTGTGCCCCAAGGTCATTCTTTGCCTACTCCAGGCTCTACTGTGAAGCTGAGCAGCAATGGATTAGCCTCACTTACTCTGGAGACTGACACTGAGGTTGGAAGCTCTGTATCTCTTTTCTCTCTCTTCTTACCTGGTGGTGCGGATCAGGGAATGCCCTGGACATCTTTGCCAGCTGGCTTGACGGCCTCACTGTCACTTCTGAATTCTAAACAGGACATTTGCTCTCACAACCCAGGTACAGATGCCTCGAGCTGGCTCTGGGAAAATGCCATCAAGCCTTCATGCTGTGATGCCCGCTGTGTAACTCACCTGAATTCACTGCCCATTGAAAAGGATCTTTTTCACCCCTCTGCAAAAAGACAAGACTGAAAACCAGTTTGCTAATAAAGAGACAGGAAGAAATACACCAAGAAAGAAGTTCCAAGAGAGAGAAGGAATCAATAGCACTGAAGAAAAACAGGATGAATGTGACACCTGGAAACACATTTTTCACAAGCAGTATTGTCATTGTAATCTAAAGAATAAGCAAATGAAAGATTCTTGCCTGGGGCTGCCAAAAACAGCTAATTACAGAGAAATATTAGCTTAGTTCAGCCTCTGAAATGTGCTCAGCAGAACACTAACTTTTAAAAGATGATTAAAAGGTCTTCGGCAGAGAAAAACAGACTGTAGTCAAAACAATTTGGAAAAACCTAGGTTAAACAAAATTAAATGGATTTCTTCACTTCTTTATTGAAGATTTCTCAGTCTTTAATATGTTAACGAACATGAATTTCGAAGAGGGGAAGTATAATATGCAGAATTTTTCAGACTTCACAACCTTCCTTGACCTTCACAAGGTAGGTCCCACCTGTTACTCTCTATCACCAAACCATGTTCATTTTTTCCCCAGGCTGAACCACAATTTGTAATGTTAGATTTATTTCTTGGTTTACTGGTTTGTGGGTCTTCCTCTCTGGACTCTGGGACCTCCAGGGAGGCTGCGACCAGGTCAGTTCATTTACCACAGTATCCCTGGCATCTGGTGCTGGGTCTGACACACAGACAATGCTGTGTAAATATTGGTTTATAGCTTTTTTTTTCTCTTACTGTGTACTATTTATTGAAGGCTTACTACATGCTGGACACTTTGCTTTACATGGATTATCTCATTTAATCTTCGTATCAACCCTACATTGTAGGTACCATTACTATCCCCTTTTTACAGATAACAAGACCAAGGCTCAGAGAATTCAAGTAACTTGCTCAAGACTGTAGTAAGTGGTGGAGACAGGATTTGAACCGTGGCATTCTGAGACCAGAGCCAGCATTATTACATTAACTGAATGGATCAAGTCTGTGCGATGCCCGGAAAGAGGCATAAGTGAATGATTACAGTACATCTGGGTTCAGAGGCCAGCCACGATCCTCTGAATTAAGAGGAGATGATCTGGTGAGTTCTCATTGATCATCCACTTTGTGGCGGACTTTGTTTTAAATGCGGTCGCTCACTTAATCCTCTAATGCACCTTAAACAGGAGGAATATCAACTCCTTCCATAGAGAACCAAACCGAGGCTCAGAGAAGCTAAGGAAGCTGTCCAGGGTCACTGGTCTGGGAAGCAACAGAACAGAGGTTTGTGTAATAGCAAAGCTCCTGGCCTGGGCGGCCCAGCTAGAGTTTGGAGGAGCACAGAGGTCTGTAGGGAGTTCTTGGAGCAAAAGCTGTACTCCCACATCCCTCCCTCTTCTGTTGCCTGCCACGGTCCCATTCCAGAAAGCCACGCGTCATCAACACTTCAGCACTGATGCTGTCCAGATTCCGACCGAGACACAGAGAGGCTTCACTCCCACTCTGCTACCTGGCTCACCTCTCCTTAGCGATCTGGCTGAAGTGTGGACTCTGGAGCCTGAGTTCACACCCAGTTCCACCACCGGCTAATTCTAGGGCCATAAGCTATTTCGCCTCTTTGAGCCTCACATATAATAATAGGTCCGACTTCACTAGATCGTTGGGACCATTAACTGAAATGACACGTATAAAGTTCTTTAGCTCACTGCCTGGCACATTTTAGATATGTATGAAGCAGTCGTTATTAATGAAATAGTTAATAATCCCTCATGATCTGAACTGGTGACTCATGCCCTCAGCTGGGGGCGCAGGGATATGTGGGTAAGCACAGCACTGGGCACACGGGAGGTGCTCAGCAAACGCCTGTTGAGTGCACCGGGCTTCTTCCCCGGTAGCAGCCGAATGGAAAGGTAGGAGGGGGGTGGCACATCCACACAGAGCAGGGTGGAGAAGCCACTCGGTGGGAAGGAGACTTGTCTTCCTTCTCTGCTGTGTAAATCTCAAGGGCTCTGGTGGCTCTGAGTGGCAGCTTCCAGAGTCCTTTCTCATGAAAGCTCTGCTGTCTCCAGGAGACTGGTGTTTACTTGGCTCTTCCAAGGGGGATGGACAAGGTCAAAAGCGTCTCAGGTGGTGGATCAGCTCATCTAGTTTTGTCACCTTTGTGGGCTCTGTCTCCAATTATGCTGTGAAGCAACCTTCTGCCAAGTAGTAAATTTGAGACCCCATTTTTCACAAAAATGCCACACCTGGGGCCAGAGTGATTCTGTCTGCTTGTTCAGAGATGGACTAATAAGGTGTCACTGTACTCAGCACTTACTGTGTGCCTGGATGCCTGCTAAACCCTCCTTGATGAGCTACCGTCAAGCTTCGAATCCAGTCTCCCGTCCCCTGGCCACGTAAGAAACTCTTGAAGATGTCTAGGCTTTTGTTGCTTATTTGAGACACACTAAGGTGACTGGGAATTGCTCCTTGACTCTAAGCTGCTGGCCTTGGACATGGCAGGTATGCACTGAGTCATGGGATGATGACCTCACACGCATATTGTACACCTGTACCTGCAGGCTGCGTGCACGTACACATCCTCACATTGGATGCGTATATGGTGTGGTAGTATACATCTTAACATTGTGTTTTCCAACAAATTTTAATTCATTATTTCCAAGCTCAGCTTCTTTTTGCAATTTTTACCACGTTCCACTCCTATTCTACTGCCTTTGAGGTAACTGAGGTCCATGTGGTCCCACAAAACCAGGGTAAATGGCATTGGCAGAACTGAATGCAAAGCAATGCAAACAGGGCTTCTCCATTCAGGGTTCTCAAATTCAGGGCAAGGGGAATCAGAAGAGCTTCAGCTTGGCACAGCTAATAAGGATCCTCTCCCACTCTCTCTTTACCACAGGTTCTTTCAGCCTCTTCCAAAGAAGCCATGCAGAGGCAAAGACATGGAGAGGATGGTCAAGGACCAGGTGGAGGGGCCTGGGATCTTCTGCCATGTCAGCAGCTCTTCCTCCAGGGACAGGTGCTCGTATGGACAACTGCTATTGAGAGACATCATGTAGCTTCAGCTCTGCGATGAGGTCACTAAGGAACCAAGTCATGCACCTAAGATAGAATCTCATATGTCTGCTTAATGTTAATCAGACACCTCCACTCTTTACCCAGCGAGGCCTGCCCTATGATGGGACATTAGTAGAGTTTTATAGACACATTAACAGATGGTGGAATCCAAGTGCAGAAGGACCCTGTCAAAAGAACTTCAGAAAACACATGTCCTCGGTGGGTAGTGGTCAGAAGCCTTTGTCATCCACTGGAGCTCAAGGCTATCTGGGCAGGGTGCAGAGTGGTCCTCCTTCCCCTGTACAAACCTTCCAAGAAGTTAATAATGGACACATCGGGGATGTTGAGGACGTCTTCTTGGTATTAATGATTTGTTAAGTCTGGGAATCTGGGCTAGGTGGGGAGTCCCATAATAACAAGAGGGCTAATGAGCTTAATCCATTCAATTCGGTTCAACGACCAACATACCTTGAGTCACCATGCTAGGCAGTGGGGATGCAGAGCTACAAGAGAGTGCTGTCACACTGAGGGTCTCCGAGTGTACTCGTGGGGCAGGGACAGTGTGGGACGTGCAGACTTTACAAAAGAGACAAAGGAATTCGAATCTGCTCCTCATGCACAACTAGACTGGGTGGAGACTCCACTGGACTTACGACCAAATCCCATAATTACCTGCGGTGGCTCTTTGAATACTGTAAAATAGTTCTCAAATGGCATAGAATAACATTCCTATTTTAGTTTCTCATTTAACAGTAAGTGATATCTGCTAGGGGCCTCCCCCGGTCCATGCTCTCTGCTGCCCAAGGCTGCCTTTTCCAGGGGTAGGTGGTTTAAGGAGATTTGACCAGCCTGCTCAGGAGATGCTGACAGCTTCTTGAGGAATCCTGAGGCTCATACTAAGGTGGTGGCAAAACCTTCTTCTCTTGTTGCTTTGCCCACCTCAACAGTCCCTGCTCTCAGGAGGTGCTGCTCTTGCATTTCTGTTCTGTGGATGGAAAAATTCATATTAAGGTGGTTCTGTAACGACCAGAAATGACAGAGCTCTCTTCAAAAGTAATCCCTGAATGCTCCCCATGTGATACCCAAGTGAGAGGCTATGCAATATTTCTTATAGGTCCACACAATACGTACTATGCTCAGGATGAGGGTGGCCCAGAGCCATCTTGTCTGTTGTTCAAGTGCCCAAATCCAATACCCTCCATGAAACTTATGTCAGGCCAGGAAGAGCTTTAGGAGAAACCATGAGCCACTTGCAGGTAGGCCTACTATGTGTTCACACCTCTGCTTTCCTCTTTAGGACTTAGTGTTTACTCTTTAAGAAAAAGAAAGCAAGCACAGGCCTGGAGCAAACCCCAGCTATACCAATTACTGGCTGTACGTCCCTAGGAAAGTGACTTAGCCTCTCTAAGCCTCTGTATTCATGAACAGACTGAAGATGATAATAATAACTATCCTGTAGGGTTGTTATCCAGCTCAAATTTGATAATGTATAAAAAGTGCCCCATCTGCCAACACCCAATACATGGGAGCTATTACACGTGAAGATACAAAGACCGACGACTCAGTGAGGGCTATTCAATGCTGTCACCTCTCCCTAATTCTCTAAAGAAAATCTTATTACTGCAAGCTCAAAATCTCCCTTTGGCCTACTAAAAATTGGGGGAATGCCTGGGCTGCAAAAACGCTCCAAGGAGGAGAGTGGTGCCTCCTGGTAATGGCGAAAGACCGCTTCCGGAGCCCTGAACGTAGGCTGGGTCTTTCAACATGCCTGGCTTAATATCGAAGCTGCTCCTGAGAGGAGCTGAGCTGCTCCATCTCTGTGATCTGGCAGGTGCTGGCAGGCAGTGGAGCAGGGACTGGGCAGAGAGCTGCCCAGGACATGCAAACCTTCCAGCCTGGCTCACCTGTCAGTGATGTTTCCTCAGTTAACTTAATGATGCCCTTGGAGCATCAGCTGGTTCTGTACCTGGCTGAGAGGGTGAGAGGGACACGGGAGTTTCTGCTGCCTTCTTAATGAAAAAGATGCTTTTTTTCTTTTTCTTTGTTTGAAAGAATCTTCAAGGAGATTTTAGGGGCTCTCAGATGAGCAAGACTCCTTCTTTCTGTTTTTGATTGACGTACAACGCCTTCCCTGGTGTGTGTGTTTGTGTGTGTGTTTTGTTTGTTTTGGGTTTTTTGGCTGTGATTTCCTTAGTCTATTTGCCTTGCTGACTGAAATAATAGAAAAGGAGATATTTGGAGAGAGGGATTTTCTACTAAAAAAAATGGCAGAAAGGATTTAGATAACAGCATTTTTACATGCCACAAAACTAAAGAAAAATTTTATTTCTCACACACACGTATATTTAAACACATATATATGTATATATAGTGGGACAGAGTTTCAAGTTTATAAGTAGAGTGTATTTGCCTGTCATGTTTATCAAATAGGAGCTTAGAAATAGTGGCAAACTAGATCACAGAAAGAAAGCAGAAAGGGAAAATAAAACTCTCTGAATGCCTATTATGTGCTAGGAATAGGCCAATGGTTTTCATATGTTATTATCCCGCCAAAAACCCCATAAAATAAATGCCACTTTTATCCCCACTTTACAAATGTGGAGATTGAGACTGTCCAAAATTATGCAGTTTTCAAGCGGTAGAGCCTGGAATTGTCCATGGTCTTGACCACTATTTTGTCTCTAGACCCCAAGATAATTGGGTAGAAGAAATTTTGCATTGCTCCAGTAAAAGAAAATAAATACTAGCACTCAAGTATACAAGGTCTTACTGGGCTTACTTTGACTATTTCCAACTTTGACATTTTAGAAGTTGTTTACAATGATTATACTCCACTGAGGTAGAAAGAAAATTAACTGGGGTAAGTAAAAGTTAATAAAAACATGTATTTTTAAATTATTATTATTATATTTATTGTATTATTATTAATAGCTACTCAATTGTTATCTACTCAGTTGTATAGAAACTAAAGAGAAGAAGAAATGTGCGGTGGACAAGATTTTAAAACTGAATGGATCTGAGTTCAAATCTCTGCTAGTTTACTAATCAGCTATGTCAGCTGAAGGCAAACAACTTATTTTTCTGCTCTTAAGTTCGCTTACCTGTTAATTGACAAAAATGACATCTCCCTTAAAGGGTTCTTACAAGTATTACATATTCACATTTAAAGTATGTAAAACTCTTAGGTGCATGCAAGTGGCTGGAGCAGATCTGGGCTGCCGCTGGGGCTTCGTGATCCACTTCCTAGGTGCCAAGGGGCTGCTGGGCTGGGGCGAAGGCGGGCAGCAGCCCTGAGAGACAGGGGCGCAGAGGTGCCTCTGCCAGTTAGCACCACTGGAGACAAAACTGAGAACTGGGAAGAAGTACAGGGATTTCATATGAGAAAATCTTTGGATTATCAAGAGACACCACATATTACATCATCATCATCATCATCATCATGGTTATTATTATTTTCTGTGGATGAATCCAGTGAAGTGTAAAAGAAAAGATACCCCAGATCCTCAGTGGAGAGTCTTTCAGTCAAGAGCAGGAAAGAACATCTGCCAGTTTCACAGTAGCACGATTTCATATCAGTTTCATGCTGTGTGGCTGATAGGGTCTTGGTGCTCCGGCCGGGTGTCAGGCCTGAGCCTCTGAGGTGGGAGAGCCGAGTTCAGGACTTTGGTCCATGAGAAACCTCCCAGCCCCATGTAATATCAATCGGCAAGAGCTCTCCCAGATATCTCTGTCTCAACACTAAGACCCAGCTCCACTCAACGACCAGCAAGCTCCAGTGCTGGACACCCCATGCCAAACAACTAGCAAGACAGGAACACAACCCCACCCATTAGAAGAGAGGCTGCCTAAAATCATAATAAGTTCACAAACACCCCAAAACACACCACCGGACACAGTCCTGCCCACCAGAAAGACAAGGTCCAGCCTCATCCACCAGAACACAGGCACCAGTCCCCTCCACCAGGAAACCTACACAACACACTGAACCAACCTTAGCCACTGGGGGCAGACACCAAAAACAACGGGAACTACAAACCTGCATCCTGCGAAAAGGAGAACCCAAACACAGTAAGTTAAGCAAAATGAGATGACAGAAAAACACACAGCAGATGAAGGAGCAAGGTAAAACCCACCAGACGAAACAAATGAAGAGGAAATAGGCAGTCTACCTGAAAAAGAATTCAGAGTAATGATAGTAAAGATGATCCAAAATCTTGGAAATAGAATGGAGAAAATACAAGAAACGTTTAACAAGGACCCAGAAGAACTAGACACCAAACAAACAATGATGAACAACACAATAAATGAAATTAAAAATTCTCTAGAAGGAATCAGTAGCAGAATAACTGAGGCAGAAGAACGGATAAGTGACCTGGAAGATAAAAGAGTGGAAATAACGACTGCAGAGCAGAATAAAGAAAAAAGAATGAAAAGAATTGAGGACAGTCTCAGAGACCTCTGGGACAACACCAAACGTACCAACATTCGAATTATAGGGGTCCCAGAAGAAGAAGAGAAAAAGGAAGGGACTGAGAAAATATTTGAAGAGATTATAGTTGAAAACTTCCCTAATATGGGAAAGGAAATAGTCAATTAAGTCCAGGAAGCACTGAGTCCCATACAGGATAAATCCAAGGAGAAACACCTTAAGACACATATTAATCAAACTATCAAAAATTAAATACAAAGAAAAAATATTAAAAGCAGCAAGGGAAAAGCAACAAATAACATACAAGGGAATCCCCATAAGGTTAACAGCTGATCTTCCAGCAGAAACTCTGCAAGCCAGAAGGGTGTGGCAGGACATATGCAAAGTGATGAAAGGGAAAAACCTATGTCTATAGTTAAGAAGTGCCCCAGGCATTCTGATGATCATCCATGTTTGGGAACTAAGACTCTAGAGCAGTGGTTCTTTCATTTTGGTGTGCATCAGAACTTCCTGGGGCTTAAACGGCTGAGCCCCACCTATCCCTAGAGCTTCTGGCTTGGTAGGTCTCAGGTAGAAATAGAGAATTTACTTTTCTACCAAGTTCCCAGGTGACACTCATGTTCCTGATCCTGGAACTGTAATAGGGAAGAACAAATCTGACTCCATATTAGATCTGTTTCTTTTACTTTAATCTTTGTATTCTATTGCTTTTGCTTCAAGTTAAGAATGTTGCCTATAGCCTGAAATATACAGGATAGCCCATTCTCAAGGCTCTGACCTTTAAGGATATAACACTTTTCCATCCATATAGAGATAAAAAGTTGCAGAACAGAGAATAATATTTGTCTTGCTGGAGACTTACAGGAACATCGTGACCTGACCTACATAGACAGCTGCAAGAACAAAGGATTCCAACACCAAGAAGTCTGCAACAAGCAACGCCCTCCCTCACCTTGCCTTTAAAAAATGCTTTGCTGAAACCCTTCGGGGAGTTCGGGGTTTGGGGTTGGGGGCATGAGCCACCCGTTTGCCTTGCATGGCCCTATAATAAAGCTTTCTTTGCTACAAACTCTGACATTTCACTACTGTCTGGCCTCACTGTGCATTGGGCACACAAAGTTGCATTTGATAACAGAAACCACACCTTGGGAATCAGTGACCTAAGACAGGGGTCAGCAAACTATGGCCTGTGGGCCAAATCCAGCTGCCCCTTGTTTCTGTAGGTAAAATTTTATTAGATCACAGCCATGCTCATTCATTTATATATTGTCTATGGCTGTCATCAAAATATAATGGCACAGTTGAGTAACTACAACCATATAACACATACAGACTAAACTGATTACTGTCTGGGCCTTTACAGAAAAAGTTTCTCAGTTCCTGATCTGGGAGAGAATGGTCTGATCTTGGGCTTTTATTTGGGGATAGAATTGCCTGCCAGATAAAATACAGGGCACCCAGTAAAATTTAAACTTCAGATAAACAAGTCATTTTTTTAGTATAAGTATCCCAAATATTTTATGCATAAAACCAGTTTGGAAAACAGTCCAGAAGTTTCTTGCAAAGTTAGATACACATGTGCCGTATGATGCAGTCCTTATACTCTGAAGCATTTACCAAGGTAAATGAAAAATAAGTCCATACAAAGACTTGTATATACATGTGTACAGCAGAAATAAAGCCAAAATAAATAAATATAGAATAAAACAAAATAAAGCAATAATTGACAAAATCTGAAAACAGCTCAAATATCCATCATCAGGTGAATGGATAAATAAATTGTGGTATACAATTGAATATTACTCAGCAACAAAAAGGAATGAACGACTAATGCATGCAACAACATGAGTGAATCTCAAAATAATTATCCTAAGTGAAAGAAGTCTGACAAAAGAGTATACATAGCATGATTCCATTCATGTAAGATTCTAGAAAATGCGAACTCTTCTACAGTGACAGAAAGCTAATCAGTGGTAGCTTGGGGATTGGGGAGAGCAAGGAAGGATGGAAGGAAGGATTTACAAAGGGGCACAGGGAACTTTTGGGGGTGATGGATATGTTCATTACCTTGTTTGTGGTATGGATTTCACAGGTGTATACAGATCATAAAACATATCAAATTGTATATTTTAAGTACGTGTAGTTAATTGTATGTCAATTATCCCTCCATCACACTGTGTAAAAACACGTTCAACACTTCACTTTCTAGTCTCATTCACTCTCTACAACCTCCAAGCCCTATCTGAGAATTAAGGCTGGAGCAGATGCTGAGTCACCCTGGCAACAACTGCATTTATCTGAACTCTTTTTAGCTGGGAGTCTAATCTCTCCTATTAGATTATAAGGTCCTGAAAGGTAAATTCTCATACTTAGATACCCCCAGTGCTGCACCTGCTGGCTTCCCACTCCCTGCTCTGCCACCTTACTAGCAGCTCCAATCTATTGTGGGTCCTGAGTCTGCTGTGTAATTAGAAGTCAGCCTGACCCCACCCTGGCAACTGCCTTCTAGCCCTGCCAGAAATGCCTGCTGGCTGCCCAGAGTCCCCAACTCTCAATCCTGGCCTGAACCAGCCTCAGGCCATGTCATTGAAAGATGCACATGCCTTTTGCCCGTATGTATTTGCATCTCCCCAGGGGCTTCTGTTGGCTTTCTGGGTCAGGCTTCTCTACCATGTCCCAGAGAGTAGACTGAAGAGCAACCCTGATCTAATCTGTCTGGGAGAGAGGTCTGAAGGTTCAAACTTGAGGCTGGTGTCGCTGAAATGATGTCGTTTCCCTTGGCTATTTGCCCTGGCTAGCAGGATCTGATGAGAGCAGAGAGATGTCTCAGTTCTGTCCCTGCCCCAGAAAGAGGCAGCCTGTGAGCCTGACAGACACGTGGGCCTATCTCTCCAGCAGCAACTGAGTCAGGGAATTCCAAGGCGAAAAGACATCACTACATGGGAGCAGTGTTTCCCCGGCTATCTTTCTGAAACCCTAATAACTTCCCTCAAAACTGATCTCTGTGTAGAGCTCATCAAGATTCTCAAATATTAAATAAATAAGTACAAAATGATATAGCAGATTGAAAAAAAGTTCTCATAAATGAGTGATGATGTGATATTGATACATTCCTTGCACTGCATGGAATTAGTAATCAGTACTAATGCCTAATTAATAAAAAGATGTCCAATCCAAATAGCCACACTTTCCTGTTCCGCAGCTCAGTTGTGCATGAATTGCTTGCAGCTCTCTGAGATCTTAAAGGGGTTTTCCCAGTTCAGATACTGGACCTCACAAAGTGAGGGAGACCAAGGTGGACTTCACTGGGGGGAGCGGGGGAGGGGATAGCTCAGCACGGCAGAGCACTGCAGCTCAACACACACTTGTTCTTTGCAGGGATCAAGGCCCCTTAAAAAGTACAGCAGACCTACTAGAGAATGGACTTGAGGATATGGGGAGGGGGAAGGGTAAGCTGTGACAAAGTGAGAGAGTGGCATGGACATATATACACTACCAAACGTAAAATAGATAGCTAGTGGGAAGCAGCCGCATAGCACAGGGAGATCAGCTCGGTGCTTTGTGACCACCTAGAGGGGTGGGATAGGGAGGGTGGGAGGGAGGGAGACGCAAGAGGGAAGAGATATGGGAACATATGTATGTGTATAACTGATTCACTTTGTTATAAAGCAGAAACGAACACACCATTGTAAAACAATTATACTCTGATAAAGATGTTAAAAAAAAAAAAAAAAAGTACAGCAGAGACCACAGCCCCTACTCAAACCTGGGCCACAGGGAGACTATGTACCCCTCCCAGTTCCCGCTGGTGGGCTGGGAAGCCTGCTCCACTACAGTGCGTAAGTCTCAACGGGGCGGACCCCAGAGCCCTTAACGTGGGCCACCGCAGACTCCTGCTTGTTCCCAGGGCAACATTCACTGAGCAGAAGCAATAAAAATGTTTCCTATGTGCTCCGTTCTGCAGTAGACTCTCTGAGCATGTTGCCTTGTTCAAGCCTCACACAACCCTGTAAGTTCACGGTTACTATGCCCATTTCACTGCCGAGGAAGTTGAGGATTAGGGGCCTACTGACGCTTTTGAAACTTGAGTGTGCATCTGAATCACCTGGAGATCTTGCTAAATGCAGAGACTGGTTGGGGCAGGACTCAGGATTCTGCATTTCTAACCTGTGCCGGTGAGTACCACAGGCTCAGCGGTTGGGTATGTAAGCAGCCATAAGAGTGGAGCTGGGATTGAACCGGGTTCTGTCCGACTCCAAGACCTGGGCCCTTCTACTCGCCCGTCAGTCGTGTGAGGCACAGGGATGAATGAGGACATGCGCTGCCCTTGAGGACTCCCCACCTGGTCAGGGAGGCAGACACCTCCCCAGGCGGCACAAGGCTCGACGTGCTGTCTTAATGCTGGGAACACATTCCTGCTGGTGGGAGCCACAGGTGAAGAGGGAGCGAGTCGCCCCGTCTGCGGAGCAGAGGGTCAGGGAGGAACTCAGGGAGCTTAGCCTTCAAGGAGGCGCACAGCTCAGCCCCAGGGGAGGAGAGAGCTGGCATCAAAGGACATTTCAGTCTGAGAGGGCAGCACAGGCAAAGGCCCGAAGCTGTGACAGCGAGTGCTGTGTTCCGGAAAGGTGAGAATTCTCCTGTGGTTGGAATGTGTCCCCTGCTCCCCATCTGCGCAGTGTCTGGCTTTTGTTAACAATTTCTGCTCTCCTCCAGGCCCGAGTCGCTCACACTGCAGGCCCTGAGTAAGTAGGTCAGAAGGGTGGAGTGGGGCTGCAGCCAGGTGCTGGGACGGCTCAAGATTTGCCCAGTTTCTGCCTGGTTCTGGCCACCTGCCTGGGCCCATTCCCTCCTCCTTCTCTTCCCTGACCATCCCAGACCCAGTGAGACAGAGAGGAAGGCAGGGGCTGAGGATGTGCTCTCTGGGGTTCTGGCTGCGCCCCTGATCTGAGGATCAGGGGGAAGGGGCTCACCATCCAAGGATTCTCAACCCTGGCTGCACAAGAGAGTCACCTGGGAGGCTAACACACACACACACACACACACACACACACACACACACACACACACACACACTTCTGCTTTAGCAGGTCTCGGGGCTGGGGGGTGAGGCGCTGGCATCAGTATTTGAAACACTGCCCAGGAGATTCAGGTGCGGAGCCAGCACTGAGAAGGCCTGATGTGCACAAACTCAGAAAAGCCTGGGGCAGAGGGAGACAGCACGATTCCTGGGGGAGGAATAAACATTTCAGACTCATACAGATGGAAAAAAAAACAAACTTTGCTTTTTTTATAATATAAAGGACTGAAATGAAAAAGGGTAAGAGGAGTGTGCCTAAACTATATGCAGTTTGTCAGGATTTTCTAAGATTAAATTCTGTTTTTAATAATATTTATGGGTTTCATCTGATTATATCAGAAGTATATAGCTGCTACAGAATACTTGAAAATTTTCAAAAATGTGTAAAGAAGAGAATAAAAATCTGACCACCCAGAGATAATCACCCTTATGGTATGTGTCTTTCTAGTCTTTTTTTTTTTTTTAGTCACATATCCACATGTAGCTATCAATATAGGATCACATTGCCTATACAACTCTCACTCCCTGATAGTAGATTTCATGTTTGTTTCATTGTTTAGGGTTCCCCCCCACATCCCAGAAGAAATCTCTGCAGGCAACAACTTTGCCTATTCTCCTCTCCTCTACATCCCCAGTGTCTAGAGGATCTAGCACACAGCCAGCACTCCATACTTACTTGTTCAGTGGTGAGTATAGTATTTGTTTAAGGTCAAGGGCATTGAAGTTGGACCTGGATCTGAACCCACCTTTGTCACTTACTTGAACAAACTACCTAAATCTGCTAACCCTCAGTTTCCCTCATCCATACAATGGGCATAAGAAGAAAACCAGCCCGACATAGCTTCTATAACGCTATAGAGGGGCTTGATACAGGGCCTGGCACATAGCAAGTCCTGAGCAAAATGTTAGCTATCACATCATGTATTTTATATTAGGCAAATCCTCTCAGAAGTTTGAAAAGAAGGGATAGGCCACACAGTCTACTGGTATGGAGGGAGGATTTGTATATCTTAGGGACACAAATACCCAAGAAAAAGAAGCACTGAACTTCAATTGACCTTATCTACGAAGTTCATTTTTAGAAGTCCAAGGGGAAAAAAAAGCAAATTCAGAGTACCTTATTTCCTTTGATCCTAGGCACTTTGTTCGAGACATGTGAAAAGCACCTCGGGATAATGCTCAATACAAAGCTAAATGTAATTCTATAACCATTCTTTCCCCTTCTCCCAAATCCTTATTCAAAGTGCAGAATCGTGTCCTGGCCCCTTATCTGATACTCCTGAAGACAGCCTTGCTGGTTTACAGCGTCCCCCTGCAGGACTCCTTGCACCAAGAGGCAGGCTTTGGCCCTCGCTCTGGGGGAAAGCTGACTTGGATCCCATGTCATCCTTTAATCATCACCGGTTGTCTTTAATTACATTATGATCTAGTCTTTAATGTCTTTAATTACATTATGAGAACTATAATAGAAGCTTAAGTGGAGGAAAAAATCTCCATCATCTAGGACAGAGCTTTCCACAAAGTAAACTAAATAATAAACATTTGTTGAATAAAAGACTGAAATCATGAGTACTGATTTCATGTGACTGGGTTTCGTTTTACTAAATGCTACCTGTTTTATCTATACTGAACACAAATGACTGGCCTTATCTGAATGTTCATAATTCTATTTCACCCTGAACATGACACGCTCGCTCACATGTATCTCTTTTTTCTTTAAAATGTTCAAAACCTTTAACCTGGAAAGCAGAGAAAGACCTTGAATTTTTCCCTTGGTTAACCCAGAGTGGTTCTTGTCTCAGTGCCTGGGAAGCATTCTTGATGTGTCACCCTTACTTTTGGCGAGACTGTCCTATAAGTAATCATCACTCTGCTATATTATCCACAGTAAGGTTGGAGGTTGTGACCTCAAAGAGCTATGGAAACCACAACAGACTATAGCCTAGGACAGGCTGGTGGCAGCGGCCACTGAGTCAGAACTGCCAGTGCTTACCAAGCGATGTTTAACCTGCTCCTGTGGAAGCCACCACAGTGGTGAAGAATATGAACTTCTGCATCAGACGGACATGAGTATAAGTCGTGGCATTGCCAGTTCCCTTTCTGTGACTTTGGACAAGTCATTTCATGTCTCTAAGCCTTGGCAATTGATGGAATGAGTGCCAAACTTATAGGACCATTGTAAGGATTAAAGGGGATAAATACAGAGTATGGGTTTAGCACAGGGTTTGGGATATTGAAAATATGCAATAATGGTAGTAATCATTCAAATCACAATTACAAGTTAAAGTAACTCTAGCCATGGTCCATTCTTAAAGATGGTACAAAGTTTTTCAAATGGCTCCCAAAGACCTGCTACTTAGCCCTTCCTTTTGGTCAGCTGATCAGTATGGAAGCTAAGATCAGAACAATGGAATGAAGAGACAAGAGCTTGGCCTGGCATGGAAAACACTCCCTCCCTTGGACACCACCCTCCTGAGGCAGCAGTGAGAGTGCCTTCCATATTTCCCTACCTCTGCTTTAAGTTTCATTTTCACTAAACCCCAAGGCTTCTGGAAAAAGAGGAAAGTAAAGCCCTGCATGATATTTCACCTAAGGTGAAAATAGGTTCCTGGGATGAAACCAGTAAGACAAGCTGTTTTTTCATTGTAGGTCAAATTCTTTTCAGATTCAATGTAGAATAAATTTAGATCATAACATTCAATAGCTAAACAGCTACACAGCCACTAAATTGAATAAAAATCTAACGTCAGGGCACCTCCAATGAATGCAGTCTTTGTGCAAGCCACTTTTTATCATTTACTAGCTCATCTCTTTCAGTGTAGAATTGCCTTCAGGTTGAGTCTTGAATCATTTTTTCCTCCCACGTATGAATGTTTCAAAAGCAAAGCTTGGGGTCAGAAAGAGATGCAGATGGAGAGAGGATCTACCTGAGGGAGGCTGCTGAAGAAACTGACCAAACTTGACTTCTCTCTCGAGAATGGACTCACTAAGCGCCCAGAGACTGATCTATATGTCAGAGCACCAGCTTATCACTTTGCAGTGAAATTAGAAATCCTAAAGAGATTACACACGTTCTTCTTTTGACTTGCACCCCTCTCCCTGTGTGTGCACCCTCTTGTCATGCGAAGGTCGATAATAATCAGAAAGTGTCTTCTAAACAGGGGAGCAGAACAATTTATTCATTCAATAAGTGCTTATTGAACAGTTGCTATGAGTCTGGCTCTGTGCAAGGCACTGTGAATGATAAACAAATCATACTTCACTTTTGCCATCATATAATCCACAATCTATTAAAGGACATAAACAGGTAGAGAAGTGAGTATGAAATGATGTGGAACTTGCATAATGTGACATGGAAGGTGTATGATGCTATGGGAGCCCGGGGCAGAGACCTCTCTCCCAGTAAGAGGGGCTGAAGTGGAGGGGAGTTGGAAAGAGTTTAAAGGCAGTGATCCTGGCGCTAAGACCTAAAGGATGGCTTAAGAGTAGCAGATGAAGTTAGGAGAAGGCTTGTTGGGAGTGGTAGGGAGAGGGAGGCAGGGAAGGGTGTCCAAGTCTTAGTTCTCTCGGCTCGTTAACCGTAGGCCTTTTGCTCTGCAGGGTTGTTTGAAGACGATAGTATTTCCACAGTAGAGATATAGTTTCCTCAAAGACCAGACCAGGTGTCCTTGGGTACCTTTTCCTCTGGACGTTGCTAGGAAGGCTAATTTCAGTGTCTCCCTTGGTGAGTATCCCATTGAGTAGCATGCTCTTGTTGAAAAATCAAACTAATCCCACTGGCCTAGAATATTTTCTATCTTTGACTTTGTACATGACTACCCCGATCTATTATGTTTTGATGTTTTGCTCATTTCTCTGAAGGCAATTAGATATTTGTTATGGCCAAATTGTTTGTCCAGGGAACATATCCCTTGATGTATATCTATGTATTACCTATATGATGACTTTTGCAAGTTATAAGGAAGATTGCTCTAGATTTGAGGTCCAGTGAAATGTAACAGGTTAAGAGCACATTGTATGTATTTCTCTTATATTTTAGTGGATACCACAGCTCTGGACAATTATTTCTTCATTCTTCATTTGCTCATTGGTAAACTGATCATATACGTATCCTGTCCCACAGAATACAGATAAGATGTTGAGCAAAAGGCAGACATAGTCAGGTCTCTAATGGAATTCACAGTCCAGTGAAGGAGAGAGAGAATAATCAAGTAATCAAGGTCTTAAATGTAAAATTAAAACTGAGATAACGTTATATATAAATAAGAGACTATAGAATAATGGCGGCAAGAGAGACAGGAGAAGCTAAAATATAAGGAATGTAGACATTTTCCACGTGATAGGAAAGGAGTTAGTTTCAGTCCAGGTAGGGTGAGTAGAACCAACTCAAATCAGAAAGAGGCTGCAGTTTTCTAAGAACTAGGAAAGGATGCAGAGCCTGACTACAAAATAGGGCTCAGCTTTTAAATCTGAGGCTCAGGTAGAATTATTCTGGACATGTAGCCAAATCCATCAATATCCTGTATCCTAGGCCAGTGACCTCAGTTGACCAGAGATGGCAAGTCTGCTCTGCTTATCTGGGTAAGTGTCTTTGCATTCTGTGAGGTCTCCAAATAAAGCCAAGAGGTGGTAAAATATGTAAAACACACCCATAAGTATTAACACTTCTGTTATCTGGCTTTGACAGGTTTTGCAATCATAATAATTTGTGTGTTTGTTATCTGTGGCAGTGCTTCCCAACCGTTACCATGTCATGAGACAAATAATATTTCAAAGGAATACTGGAGTTGCTAACTGGAGGGATTTGGAACCCCATATGAGGCTGTTCTTGGCAGGATGCAATCCGGCCATGGACTCTGACCACCTCAAGCCCCACCTGCCTCACAGATTGAGGACATCAATTCCTGAGACACACTGGGCAGACTGGGGGATAAACGCTGATTTACACTGTATGAAATGGGTAAGCTGACTGACCCACTGGACTTGTTATTTTGATTTTAAATGGTTAACTGGTAACGTGATTTTAATTGGAAATGTATAGGATAATGAGATTGATTGTATTTGTAAACTGTTTATTTGATACTCTGATCCCTTACATCCAAAATTTGAGATTTATTAGTTTTGAAAGTAGTGTTCAAGTGTCTAAGAACATTGTGTTTGAGTTTTAGATCTGCCTATAACTGTGCCCTGGGAGAATCAGATCTATTACATTTGTGATTGTAATTTGAAACATCTAAGGAGATATGATTAATTAACTAAACAAGTTAGATTAAGTGTTATGGAAAACGTAATCTGTTAAATTTATAACTAATACTACTATTAATCAAATAACAAACTAGACAGTTCTTATATTTATACAGAAAATAACTAGATTTGTAAATTTAAAAAGTGATTCATCCTTGAGATTAAAACTTATTAAGAGAAGCTAGTTTTTAAAAATTTCAATTTCAGTAATTTTAGTATTAATTAAAATATAAGTAATAGTAAATATTCCACTGAATGTGTAAAATCCACCCACATACATTACAAAACTCAACTGACAACATGAAGATAAGGGCATAATCAGTAAGAATACATGATAACAAAGTTTGATTTGGTCTAGGGGGCCAAAAAGGTTTTTCCTAGAGGAAGTGAGTTTAGCCTGGATCTGAAGATTAGGAGAAAAAGAGGTCCAGTGAGGAGAGGGGAGAAGAGCATTACAAGTACTGGAAGAAGAGAAAAAGAAGAAGAAGCAGGGGAATAAGAGGAGGTAAAGAGGAAGCGCTGGGGATATGTGTAAAGGCCCTGGGGTAGCCTTAGGCATTGGGGAATATAAAAACTGTCAGCCAGTCTAGAGCACAGAGAACAAGGGAGAGCAGAGAGCTAGGGCCCCAAGTATGCTCTCACCTCCTATAGTGTTCTGCATGGGAGTTCTCTCTTTAAAGAGGCTTCCTCCACCTCCTTTCTAAAATTACTCCTAGCTAGTTACTCCCTAATCCCTTATACTACTTAATATTTCTTCATAGTCCTTATCACCCCTGAAAATAAATCTCTATTTTTTATACTTTTTAATTGTTGATCTCCCCCACTAGAATATATATTCCATGCCTCCATGAGGACAGGAGCTTTATTTGTTTTCTTTACCACTGTTTCTGTGGTGCTTTGAACAGTGTGGGCATTCAAAACACATTTCTTAAAGGAATGAATCAAGCAATGCAACAATAAACACAAGAAGGGCCTTATAGGGACTTCCCTGGTGGTCCAGTGGTTAAGACTTCGCCTTCTGGGACTTCCCTGGTGGCACAGTGGTTAAGACTCCATGCTCCCAATGCAGGGTGCCCAGGTTCAATCCCTGGTCGGGGAACTAGATCCCACATGCATGCCACAACTAAGAGTTTGCCTGCCACAACTAAAGAGCCAGTGCAACCAAATAAATAAATAAATAAATAAAGACTTCGCCTTCCAATGCCGGGGGGGTGCAGGTTCGATCCCTGGTCAGGGAGCTAGGATCCCACATGCCTCCGGGCCAAAAATCCAAAACATTAAACAGAAGCAATACTGTAACAAATTCAATAGAGACTTTAAAAATGGTCCACATTAAAAAAAAGAAAAAGAAGGACCTTGTAGACCATGCTAAAGATTTTGGTCTTCCAGCTAAGAGTAGGCAGGAGGCCTGGTCAGTTTGCATTTAGAAAAAACTTGGCTAACCATATAGTGAAGACAAATGAAAAATGATGGCTGCTTGGGCTAAGATTGTGACAGTGGAAAGAGGTATGCACAGATCTGGAAGTTGAGAGAGCTTGTTGATAGACTGGATATGCAAGAGTGAGGGAGAAGGAGGTCAAGTCTGGCTCCTAGGATTCTGGCTTATGGAACTAGACACATGGGAATGCTACTCACTGAGACAGAAGACAATGGAAAGGGACTAAACTGGATATTGTGCATATGTTGAGATCAAGGTACCTAGAAGTATTCAAGTGTACATGCCAGGTAGACAGGTCTACATGTTGGAAGCTAAGCTGACGATTTATATTAATGGTTCATCATGTGTAAGTAATAACTGAATCCATGGATATCAGTGAAACTGAGGCAGAAAGTAAAAATAGTACAGAGTGCAAAGTAGAGGGGTCCTGTGATTAAGCCTTGATTGATTCTAATATTTAATGACCTAAAGATGGATTGAACAGAGATGTTAGAGGAACATCAGGAAAATGTCATGTCACAGAAGCCAAAGAGAGAGTGTGATTCAAGAGGGTAGGGAGTGGTAAGTTAACACCAAGAAATGCTCCGGAGAGATTAAATAATGGAGAGCTGAAAGGTGGTCATTGAATTTAGAAACGTGGTGGTTACTGGTCATTTAATAAGCACTGTGATGTTGGCTTGATGTGATCATAAGGCATTTTGGACTGGGTGAGCAGTAAGAGGTGAGGAAATGGAGACACGAGTAAAGACAACTCTTACAAAAAGACAGGCTGTAAAGGGAAGGAAAGTGGAGAGGGACATAGTATCAGGAGAGGACTTTTTAACGGGAGAATTGGTTTTGCTTGTTTGTTTTTCATAAGAGGCACTTGAACATGTTTAGATGTTGACGGTTTCAAGAAAAAGGTTGAAAGCAGAAAGAGAAGGACAATCTATCGTCCACGTGCAGTCCTGGAGAAAAGGGAAGTAAGCATGAGAGAAGGAAGAGAGAGTGAGAGCAGGTGGAAATAGGTCTGTAGATTTAGGGTTGGGAACCGAGAGCATTTCCCATATGATAGCTGTACTGTCATGGATTATCCTCCAGTGATGTTATGTGTGTAATTCTTGTCACCTCCTCTATGAAGCCTTCCATGATACCCCTTAGGACTCCTTCAGACTTTACCAGGTAATCTCTGTGCTTCCCTGGTATCTTGTGCCTTTCTCTCTACTGTAGCAAGTAATACTGAATTACATTTTAATTTACATGGAAATACCTTTTCTATTACACCATACCTCCTTGGGACTTCTTGAAGGCAGACTGTGCCTTACTCATATCTTGATTCCCAGGACTGGTACAGGATGGGTGCTAATGAACTGAACTGACCCATGCTCATATTATAAATCTTTAGAAGGTGGATACTGCTTTTTTTATTGTCTTTTGACTACTCTCTAATAAGGCTGAGTGTCCACGTGATAATGCTTTCTGTTTAAAGATGCCTCTTCCACTAGCCATCCTACTCATGTGATAACCATTGGGACACAAGTAAGGTGGAGGTTAATAAGTGGAACAGGAATAAAGTTTCCATATCAAAATAAGTTTAATAGAATAGGTAACTTTCCAGAATCTTTCATATGGTAATATTGGTTATGACTCTTCAAGAAAGGGGTGTAAGTGAAACTCAGTGCTCTTTCTACTGTAGGAGTAGGGAGTGGAGTCTTATTTTCACATCACATTATTTTAGGAACACTGCAGAGACCAACGCGGCCATAGCCCATCAATGACATAATTCAGAGCTGCTGGGTTATTAGAGGCTGCTGACTTTTAAAATCACGTGGCTCTAATTTGTACGTTCCATTGAACTAGAGTTGTGATACTTGTAAGGCCATGGTTTATACACGTATACTCTATCTCTTGCTTGTTTCAGAGTTCTTATTGCTCCTTCCATCCCTCCCTCCCTCCTTCCCTCCTTTCTTTATAATTTCCTTTCTTTCTTCGTAGCCTTTGCCTTCTTCTCCTTCTCCTTCTTTGCCTTCTCCCTCTCTCCGTCTCTCTCTCACTCCCGCCCTTTCTCTCCCTTTCTTTTTGTTAATTCACTCATTGTGGTTCTCCCCCAACATACCTACCATGAGAGAAGGAAGTTTATCTGTCTTTATACCACCAAAATCCCAGAACGTCACCTAGTGTAAACTAAGGCCTTGATAAATCTTTAGAAATGAAAGAACTGTCCCTCTTTGATCATGCAAAGTTTAAATAAATGCTGATCCGACATCAGCCCTTGAGATCTGTTTGCTGAAATTACCCATTATTTGACTTTTTAAAGAAAATCACCTAGTTGCTTATGCACACAGCATAACAGTAGAGTAAATTTCCTACTGAAACACTGAATCAATTCCTAGACAAATTATATTTGCAAGAAAGGGAAATCCCTGAGGCCATGCATGGGGATGAAGCACAGACTCAGTGAAGCTAGGGTCTTGGGAGATGAGCTACTTGCCCATCTTGGAGAGAAAGAGAAAGAGGTACTTTTAGCAGAGACACAAAGATGTGACTGATGGGCCCATGAGGAATTTCTATTTTGCTTGAATTCCTTTTCCTAGTTTCAAATTTCATTTGGGGCTTTTTATAAGATGATTGATGGTAAATCCCTATTCATCTTGTTGGTAAGTCAATGAGTATTTGTATTTGTCACCGTCACTTAAGACTAAAGACCTAGTCAATCAGTGGATGGAAACACGATATGTGATGGTGTTCATATTCCATCATGTTGCAATAACACAGATAAGGTTTCAGGGACAGATTCCCCTGTCCTTTAAAGAGATTTCTCCTCACCTATGACTGTAAATGACAGCATCTATCCTAACATCTCAGGAAACTGGCCAAAGTAATTTCTTTTTGTATCTCTTGTTATAATAGCTTGAATGGTCAGGTATTGAAACACGTACAACTTAGATTAAAGGAAATGGCAGCATTATATCCCAATGCCAGGGAAGCAATTATTGCAAACAAGGACATTTACTAGAAAATGCCTATCTCAGAATTCACCTTGGCAGGAAAGATGATGTAAGACCTTCTGCCAGAGTCTATTCCTTTTTTAATATCACAAAGGGAGAAAAAGCTTCTGGAGCTCACTAAGAAAGCGTATTTCTAAACACCTCTAGGAAATTTGTTTCTTCACCTAATAATATGTGTATTTTATCTTTGGGCCTCTTAAGGTCTCTTTAACTTTTCTGAATTGTTTAATTGGCTCTGTATGGTGAGATTTCTACTGTCAATATTTAATTCATGACAACAGCAGGGGCATTACCTGAAGAAGGCCAGCTGTGATCACCATGGCCAGTCCCCATGGATCAGAAAATGGGAGGCTTCATTACTTCAATTTAAAGTTTAATATGCAGAAGGAAATCTTGTTTCCTTATTTCTTAGTTATTTGGAGATGGAAAAGAGTCTTATATACTAAAATTTGGTATATTCAAAATCCAGGTGTTCTAAATTATGTTGAAGTTTATATTTAATAGATTGCAAAGAAAAAAGATGATTTAGTCATTTTAAGTTGAGGACTATGAGGGCTGGAAAAACTTTGAAATCCAGATAATATGCATCATTGATCAGAAGCATCATGTCTATTGGGTGATGGTTTTCAACAGAAATATGTCAGACCTAATATTCTACCCCCCATACTCCCTCAATGCCTAGCACAGTGTTATAGTGAAGGTGCCTGCTGGTTTTTTTGAATTATGTTTGTATGAAAAGTGTGTGAGTGAATGAATAAATGAATGAATGATGCAGCAAAGTAGAAAATGAGGTGTCTTTAAGTTCAAAAGTGGTTATTTTTATAGCCAGCACCTATTGCCAATGACACATTATGGGATAGGGGAAAATGCTCTTAAGTTATATATTTGCTGAGAGGATTTTTCTCTGCATCGAAAGGGTTTGTTCCATGAAATGAAGACCTCATCTGTTCTGCTCACCATAGTTTTCTAAAAGCTCTAACATGATATTTTTTGAATCAATGAATGGCTTGCTCTGCAATAGTTCATGAAAAAACATTACTCATTCTTCAATATTTCCTCCCAGTCCTCTACTTCTAAAAATGAACTAGCATCCATTCAAAGGCAATCTGCTCCCAGGTACTTTGTTTGAATCATCAGCCTTACTTTAAGGATTGTGATATGCCAAGTCTAGACTTAGTAGGGAACTTTTATGAATGGATGGCTGTCTAAAATCTTATGGGCTTTATTGTGAAAGGGGTTAGAGAAGATTGTGTAGAGTTTTAACATAAAATTAAGCCACAAATATTTTTGCTGACCTTACACATTCATTCCAAATTTTGGTCTCTAGGAGTCTACCTTTTTCAATTGCTCAGAGAAGGCAAATGTGGGCAGCAAATGTGCCCACCCAGAAACTGACGACCAGTGAGAACCTAACATAAAGGTAACCACGTGCCTAAAATCGGAGGCATTATGCCTCTTTCAGGTGCTTAATTCCACTTGGGGAGATAAGCTTATCATTTAGACACACAGGGAATAAAGTGAAAATAATTACAGAGCGATATATACACAAGCATGCCGTGTTGTCTTAAAATATTCTTATTATGATAAAACTAATGCATAAGCAATGTAAACATTCTGAAGAGAATAAAGAAGGGCAGGAAATTAAATGGTAATGCCATGATTCAGAAATTTTGAACTATTAATATCCTGACATGTTTCCCAGTATTTTTATGTCCATCTGCATGTGTGTATGAGGATAAGAATAGGATCATATTCGTGATTAATTTTGTGACTTTTTTTTTTTTTTTTTTACTGAGCATGATAATACAAACATTTGTCTATATCACTCATTCTGACCTCTTATAGTATTCCATGGCCGGAAAATGGATGTGTGGCTCCCAGGGGTTCGCCATAGTGGTCCCACCGAAAGACTCTCTCAAAGTATTTTTTGCCTATTTTCAAGGCTAGATGTGATATGAAAACCTAGTGGAATCTCAAAAGAGTTCATCCAGGGACACAGATCCAAAGTGGCACTGCAGAATGTGAAGATCACAGCTTTTTACTCTGGCATATCTAAGTCTTCAGCATGTGTGTTCATTATATCTGTAACTTGATGAGATCTAAGCCTGTTTCCACTGTCATTCCTCCTCCCGACATTATCCTAAGTAGGTTACCTGGCCTTCTCTCTGTTCTTCTTGTTATGGAAACATTATTTATGAAGAGTGGCTAAAATAGTTTCTTTACTCAGAAGCTGTCCTATACATCACTAATTAAATCCAAACATAAGTTACAACAGATCCCTTTTCATGTTGAGTAATGCCACGATTACACTACCCACTCCGTGTTCTGTGTCTTTTCATGGCTGGAATCTTGGCAGAGTCCTGAAGAACTGAAAAATGGAGGAAGGGACAACATGCTGACAATATAATCATAAAAAACTCAGCCTTTAAACTCAATGCTTTACTTAGTTCCATGTTCACTTTTTCTTACCATAAAGGTATGTTTTCATTCATTACCTCATAAACTTCCTTAAGCATAACAAAAAATTTGTCTGCTGCTTGTCCTGTTTCCTGGTGGAGAGCTTCTAAAACCCTTGATATTCCCTGAGCAATAGGAGTGTCTTTATTATGCTAATAAGGTGACTCATGGTGCAGCCCTTAGCTTCAGTTGTGCTAGCTGGGCCGGTCAACAAAAAGACCTACCATGTCATTAGAGGTTTGGGACTTGAGCCAGCCCAACCTCTGGAGAGAAGAGGGAGCTAGAGATTGAGTTCAATTACATGACCACTGATCTAATGAATCATCCTTACATAATGGAACTCCAATAAAATCTCTGGACACCAAAGCACAGTGGAGTTTGGTGACTGAACACATCAATGTACTGCGAGAGTGATACACTCTGATTCCACGTGGAAAGGGCACAGAAGGTCTGTGTTACCTCCCAGACTTTGCCCTACGGTCATCTTTTATAACCAAACTGTTAACATAAGCACTCTTTTCCTGAGTTATGTGAATGGTTCTAGCAAATTATCAAATCTGAGGGGCATTGCAGGAAACTCACGGACTGATAGCCTGTTGGTCTGAGGTGTAGGTGGCCTGAGGATCCCAGTGGCTAGTGTCTGAACAGAAGTCTTGTTGTGGACCATGCCCTAAACCTGTGGTGTCAGATGCTAACTCCAGGTGGTTAGTGTCAGAATTCAATTGTACTGCAGCATTTCCAGTTGGGATGGAGACAAGAACAGTTCCCAACTTTTTGATGTAGGAATTATATTTCTAGTTTTATAGGGGAAAATGCTAACGTTTAGAAACATTAAGTAATTCTCATCAGGTAATACAGGTAGTAAGTGAAAAGATGTAGAATTTAAACCCAGATCTATGTGATTCCGAGCTCTGTGATCCTTCTGTCTTATGCCAATCTTCCCTAACTTTCACAAAGTTCAGATATTATAATTGCTTATCCCAGTGCCATTACTGGGAATGGTGCTGAAAATAGAACTGCTAAGGGAAACATTTCTGGTCCTAGGTCTTCAGTCTCCTTAGTGTGAGAAGTGTTCAGAACAATGTAATTTTACAGAATAAACCTGCAAGCGCTCAGACAAAGGAGAATGTCCCGGGATATGGCCTGCATAAATAGCTTTCTTATGTGGCACAAAGGTTTCCTGATTTCCTCCAAGGAATGAGAGTCCCACAATCTTGAGTAATAATCAATAACTACTGAGCCCCTGATGTTCAAGGCCACTGTGTTAGGCTCTGAGGATACAGGAAGCAGGAGTTAAGGCCACCTCCCTTGAGCAGCTAACAATCCAGTTTGGAAGACAGATTAAAGCAGAGCATGATAAATAATTCAGACAAAAAAGATCACCCAAGGAAGATATTGGGTAAGGGTGATTGTAGAAGGCTTCCTGGAGGAAGAAGATCTGAAACTCGGCCTTGAAATGTGTACATGACTTAAAAAGGAGTGACTTCCAAGACTGGAATAGAACAGCACATGCAATGTGCCTAGTACAGTGTCTACAGTGAAAATGATGATGATGATGGTAATTCAAACAATTCTGCAGCTTGTAGGTAGATACACTTCTTACAGTACCCAGGAATAAAACAGCTAAGTATACATTTTGAAATGAAACACAGACTATTTAATTTTGTTGCTGGAAGTCTTTGAATTAGAGGTACTTTTATACTTGACAAGAAGGGGAGGTCCCTGCTAAGGGCAAAACATACCTGTAGATGCCCTAAAAGGAGGCATCAGTTATGTGATAAGGAAAATCCCAAAGCCTGGGGTTTATAAAACAAGGAAAGGACTGAATGTGATGCAATATTACACTTCTTAGGTCACCATCTCCAGACAGTGATAGCAAGATGCTAACACAGGTGCCAGGCCAGTGTCCCCAGACCACGGTGGGGAACCATCCCTCCCTGCCTTCCTCTGACACTCTGTGGTTCCGGTAGGGTTGACTCACACTAAATTCCACGGCCAGACCCTGAGGGATTTAAGCCAGACACGGTCTCCTCCTCCCCTAACCACCATGATTGATTCAAGAGGGACACATGAACAAATGTGAGCCAATAAGTGATAGGATATCTAAGGATTTAGGCAGGAACAACCAGAGGGGACCCGTCCTCTTCCCTTGGACAATGTAGTTCAAGGCTGGTCATGAGCTTGCAGCTAGCAGCAGCCAGTTGTAAAAAAAGAAAAGAGCTGGGAATGGGGACTGGGCAGTGTGTAGAGCCTGAAGATGAAGTCAACACTACAAAAGATGGAGCAAAAGAGAAAAACCAGGTTCTGGTTACAACACATATGTTATCGGATAAAGCACTGCTTGAATCATTTCTGAATCATTCAGATCTGTGAGCCAAGAACTACCCTCCTCACTCCCATTTTTTGCTTAATTTGGTTGGAGTCGTTTTTTCTCTCTTTTACAACCAAAATATTCCTAACTGGTGATGACAGACAAGCAGGTTCTGAGATTATTCAATTTATTTCAATTTATTGCCTGAGAATGTTCATGCCAAGTATTAACCATTTGTGTAAAACAAATACCTAGCAATATTTTCTAAGCATAAGTCACTATGGATATTTGCAATTTCAGCTGATATCTGAAAAAATGACTTGCAAATATCTGTCAAATCTATCAGATCATAATGATTACTGCATAATGGCATATTCTAATGAGGTTTCATTTACATTCACATATGGCAAATTTTAAAGCAGTATGCATATGAAATAATTTAGATGAAGCACTTACCACTATTCATTCTCATTTTGAATTCAGTGACTCTCTTTTCATTCAGGCAGTAAGATCCTGCCTGATATTAGAAGGCTTAGGGTCTCCTTAAATGAGAAACTCAGTTCAGAATATGAGCTGGCACTACCAGGGTGAGAGCCAGGGGTATGTGAAGCAAAGAGAGACGACAAGCATGCAAAGCACTGCCCTTTCTAATGGCAAGATACCCACACTTTGTACATCGCATCTTCATTCTCATTTCTGCCATAAAGGCCATAAGGCTATGTGATGGGAATAATGGAGGGCTGCTCAGAAGGCCAGAGAGGACCATCAAAACCACCCCATCCTCACTGGTAGCTCTACAATTACATACCAAAAAAAACTCTCAATCTCTCCAAGCCCCAATATTTTCACCAGTGGAGAGTCACTCCTGTAAACCAGATCATTCTTATCTTCAGAAGACCTCATTCTCTCTTTGCCTTTGCCCTATTCCATTTTTCTTGCAAAAGGTGAGTGATGGGTGGTATAAAGATCCATCCGTGATTTCTTATGCAGACTCACTGGATGCTAAAATTCAGAAGGTATATCTTTCTAATAGTGTGCAAAATCCCTGCTGAGCCTTGACAAAGAGCTTCCTGGGGCCATGGTAGAGAAGGAATGCAGTATGCCTATGTCTGAGCAGGGAGTAGTATTTTCTAAGCCCAGTACTACATGGAAGACTGATTTCTTTCCTTTATAGGGACTTTCCCTTTGCACTTAGCCTTCATCTCTCTGGTTGTAACAGCTAAGGTTAGAAACTGCTGCTTTAATGGAGGCCAGAGTCAACAGAACAGTATGTACAACTTGCCAAATGAAAATACATCATATTTTTATTTACTTTTAATAATAGTAATAATGCATGTAGAAATAAATACATCTACGTATTTTTATATTTCTTTAAAATACCATATATCTTTTAATTATAATTTTATACATAATTGCTTAAAGACTATTAACTTTTTCTCATTTTCACGTATCTTTAAAACATAACTGACTATTTAGGGTAAAACTAATATCAATATACTATAGGGTTTATAAACATATTTATTTCTACATACATTATTACTATAGGGTTTACTTTATGTAAAAGTAAAATATATAGCAAAAAGAGCACAAAGGTCAGCTTGGGGTAAATGGAATGATAGTGTGGTAACATTCTTAGAATGTTCATAAGTGGTATAATATTTGAAGGTAGCTGTGAAAAGTTAAAGTTGCAGATAGTAATCTCTAGAGCAACCAACTAAAAAATAACACAAAGAGGTAAAACTAAGAAGTCAGTAAAAAGTATAAAATGGAACACTAAAAATGTACCTGATTTATCCAAAAGAAGGCAGGAAACGAGGAACAAAGGAACTAAGGACCTTTGAGACACTGTTATGGGCTGAACTGTGCCTCCTCGCAAAATTCGTATGTTGAAGTCCTAAGCCCCAGCACCTCAGAATGTGACTTCATTTGGAGCTAGGGCCTTTAGAGAGGTAATTAAGTTAAAAGTGGGCCCTAACCCAATATGATTGATATCCTTATAAGGAGAGGACATTTGGATACAGACATAGGGATAGAGGGAAGACAATGTAAAGACAAAGAGACAAGATGGTCATCTACAAGCCAAGGAAAGAGGCCTGGAACAGATCCTTCCTTTATTGCCCTCAGAAGGAACCAACTCTGCAAACACACTGATCTCAAGACCTTCAGCCTCTAGACTGTGAGAAGATAAATTTCTGTTATTTACCCAGTCTGTAGTACTTTGTTATAGCAGCTCTAGCAAACTAATACAGACATATAGAAAGTAAATACCAAGAAGCTAAACTTAAAATCCAACAATATTGATACTTACTTTAGGTGTAAATGGATTAGCACTATATGTAAAATGCAGACACTGTCAGACTGAATAGAAAAGCAAGATCCAACTATATGCTGTTTTCAAGAAACATACTTTAAACATAAAGTCACAGACAGGTTGAAATTAGAAGGGTTGAAAAAGATATACCATGCATACCACAACATATAAGAAAGGGACACAGCCATATTATATCAGAAAAAAAAGACATTAGAACAGGGAAAGTTACAAGAGGAAAAATAAGGACATTTCATAATGATTAAAAGAGCAATTCATTGATAAATCATAACTATCATAATATATACCAATATATAATACATAGATTAATTGTATTGCATTATTCTGGTAATAAACAATTGGAAAATAAAATTAAATTTATAATAGCAATCAAAATATCAAACACCTTAGAATAAACCCAATGGAAGATATATAAGACCTCTACATTGAAAATTATAAAACATCCTCAGAGAAATTAAATAAGATCCAAATAAATGGAAAAGTATACAATTTTCATGAATCATAAATCTCAAAATTGTGAAAGTGTCTATTCTCTTGAAATTGACCTATAGATTTAATATAGTCCTAAGCAAAATCCCAGCAGGCTTTGTTGAAGAAAATTGCAAAGTAATCTTAAAATTTATATAAAAATTCAAAGGGTCTAAAATAAGAAAAAACAATCTTAAAAAAGAACAAAGTGGTAAAACTTATACTCTATGAATTCAAAATAAAGCTACAGTAATCAAGGAGGCATGGCCAAGATGCTAGAGTAGGAAGACCCTGAGCTCACCTCCTTCCACAGGCACACAAAAATTACAACTATTTACAGAGCAACTGTTGATGAGAAAAGCCAGAAAACTCACAGAAAAGATCTTCTACAACTACAGATATAAAGAAGGAACCACCTTAAAAAACTAAAAATAGAATTACCATATGATCCAGCAATCTCACTACTGGGCATATACTCAGAGAAAACCATAATTCAAAAAGACACATGCACCCCAATGTTCACTGCAGCACTATTTACAATAGCCAGGTTATGGAAGTAACCTAAATGCCCATTGACAGATGAATGGATAAAGAAGATGTGGTACATATATACAATGGAATATTACTCAGCCATAAAAAGGAACGAAATTGGGTCATTTGTTGAGACGTGGATGGATCTAGAGACTGTCATAGAGAGTGAAGTAAGTCAGAGAACAACAGAGAAAAACAAATATTGTATATTAACGCATGTATGTGGAACCTAGAAAAATGGTACAGATGAACCAGTTTGCAGGGCAGAAATTGAGACACAGATGTAGAGAACAAACGTATGGACACCAAGGGGGGGGAAGCGGTGGGGGGTGGGGGTGGGGTTGTGATGAATTGTGTGATTGGGATTGACATGTATACACTGATGTGTATAAAATTGATGACTAATAAGAACCTGCTGTATTAAATAAATAAATAAATAAATAAAAAATAAAGAAGGAACCATAATAAGAGGGTAGGAGAAATAGAAACATGGTATAGTCAAGGCCCATATCCATGGGTGGGCAACCCACAAACAGCAGGATAATTATAACTGTAGAGGTTCTCTCCAAGAAGTACGTGGTCCAAGTCCCACATTGCGGTCCACAGCCTGGGGGTCCTGCACAGGGAAGATGAGCACCCAGGACATTTGAAGCCCAGTAGAGCTTACTTTCAGGAGAGCTAGGGGCTGTGAGAAATAGAGACTTCATTCTAAAGGGTGCACATACAATCTCACATGCTCTGGGACCCAGGGTAGACACAGTATTTTGAAAGAAGCCTAGATCATACCCACTTGCTGATCTTGGAGAGCCTCCTGGAGAGGCAGAAAACAGCTGGGGCTCGCCCCAGGGAAACAGACACTGGTGGCAGCCATTTTGGGGAGCACGTTCTAATACGAGCACACTGGTGCTGGCAAGTGCCACTTTGGAATTCTCCCTCTAGCTTATTAACATCAGGACCTAGCCCCACCCAATAGGCTCTTAGCACCAGTACCGGGTTGCCTCAGGCCAAGCAACTACCTGGGCAGAGACACAGCCCCATCCACCAACAGGCCTGCTGCCCCAGGACCCAGCCCTGTCCACCAGAGGGCTTCGGACCTGGCTTTGCATGCCAGTGTGCCGAAACTAGCCCCGGCACCACCAGGACCCTGTAGCCAGAGACTGTGAGACCCAGCTACACACACCAGTGGGCTCACACTAGCCCTGGAACTAGCCTCACAAGCCAGTTGTCAGGCACCAGCCCTGGGACCCCCTGGGCCCCAACCCTGACCACCAGTTGGCAGATGCCAGCCCCAGGGCCACTAGAGCCCTTCAGCCAGCCACCCTGGGATTTGGCCCCACCCACTGGTAGGCCAACACCAGCTTTGGGACTCCCTGGACCCCATAGCCAGCCATCTCAGGAACCAGCCTTGCCCACCAGTAGGCTGACATTCTATCCGAGACCCCAAGCCCTACATCCACCACTCCAGAACCTACCTCTGCCCACCAGTGGGCCAGCACTTGTCCCAGGACCCCCAACCCTGGGCCCACAGCCAGTGGCCTTGTAACACAGTCCCACTCACCAGCAGCCAGCAGCCTTCACACAAGGCAGAATCTGGCAATCAACCAGACAGAGGACCAGCCATGCCTACCAGACCACCCACTGAGTAAGCCTGCCACAACAGAAGAACCCATGCAGCCCAAATAAGGGGCACCCCTAGAGCATATAGCTCTGGTGACCAGAGGGGAGTGAGCTGATGGGACACACAGGACAATCTCCTACAAAAGGCCATTTCTCCAAGGTTGGGAAACATAAACAAACTACCAAATATTGATACAGAAATAAAATCAGCAAATTAGGCAAAATGAGGAGACAGAGGAACATGTTCCAAAGGAAGGAACAAGGTAAAGCCCCCAAAGAAGAACTAACTTTAGTGGATCTAGGCAACATACCTGATAAAAAGTTCAAGGTAGTGATTGTAAAGATGCTCAAAGAAGTCAGGAGAAGAATGGATGAACACAGTGAAAAGTTTAAAAAAGAGTTAGAAGAGATAAAGAAGAACCAAGTAGAGCTTAACAATACAATAACTGAAATAAAAAATATTCTAGAAGGCATCAACAGTAGATAAGATGATACAAAGGAATGGATCAGTGAGCTGGAAGACAGAATAGTGGAAATCACTGAAGCTGAATAGAAAAACTAAATAATAAATAAATGAGGACCATTTAAGAGACCCCAGGACAACATCAAGTGTACTAAAATTCATATTACAGGGGTCCCAGATGGGAAAAGAGAGACAAAGGAGAAGAGAACATATTTGAAGACATAATATCTGAAAAACTTTCCTAACCTGGGAAAGGAAACAGACATCCAGGTCCAGGAAGCACAGAGTCCCAAATAGGATCAACCCAAAGAGGACCATGCCAAGACATATTGTAACTGAAATGGCAAAAATTAAAGATAACAAGAGAATATTAAAAGCAGCAAGGGAAAAGCAACAAGTTATGCACAAGGAAACTCCCATAAGGCTATCAGCTTACTTTTCAACAGGAACTCTGCAGACCAGAAGGGAGTAGCATATATTTAAAGTGATGAAAGGGGAAAACCTACAACCAAGAATACTCTACCTGGCAAGGCTTTAATTCAGATTTGATGGAGAAATCAAAAGTTTCACAGACAAGCAAAAGCTGGCACCACCAAACCAGCTTTGTAAGAAATGTTAAAGGGACTCCTCTAAGTGAAAAAGAAAAGGCCACAACCTAAACATGAAAATTATGAAAGGGAAAGGCTCATTGGTAAAGGCAAATATACAGTAAAGGTAGTAAATCAACCATGTATAAAGCAAGTAGGAATGTTAAAAGACAAAAGTAGTAAAAATATCTGCATACACAATAAGAAGTTAAGGTATATACAAAACAAAATGATGCAAAATATGACACTGAAAACAGTAAATGTGGTGTGGGGGAATAAAAATGCAGGGTTTTTAAAATGTGTTTGAACTTAAGAGATCAGCAATTTAAAATAATTATACAGATCGAGATATAAATATACAGATATGTACACATAGATAGATAGATTGCTATCTATAAACCTCACAGCAACTACAAACAAAAAATTTATAATATAAACCCAGAAAAAAGAAAGGAATCTGAAAATAACAATAATGATGGTCATCAAATAACAAGGGAAGACAGCCAAAGAAGAAAGGAACAAAAAAGAACTACAAAAAAATTTAATAAAATGAAATGAATACATACCTATCAATAATTACTTAAAATGTAACTGGACTAAATGCTCCAATCAAAAGACATAGAGTGGCTGAACAGATACAAAAATAAGACCTATATATATGCAGCCTGTAAGAAACTCACTTCAGATCTAAAAACACAAACAGAGGGAAAGTGAGGGGATGGAAAAAGGCATTCCATTCAAATGGAAATAAAAATAAAGCCAGGGTAGCAATACTTATACTGGACAAAACAGACTTTAAAACAAAGACTGTAACATGAGACAAAGAAGGACATTTCACAATGATCAAGGGATCAATCTAAAAAGAAGATATAGCCATTGTAAATATATATGCACTCAACAGAGGAGCACCTAAATACATAAAGCAAATATTAACAGACATAAAGGGAGAAATTGAGAGTAACGTAATAATTGGAGGGGACTTTAACACCCCACTTACATCAATGGACAGATCATCCAGATAGAAAGTCAATAAGGAAACACTGGCCTTAAACTACACATTATTATCGGATAGACTTAATAGATATATATATATAAAACATTCCATCAGAAAATGGCAGAATACACATTCTTTTCAAGTGCACATGGAACATTCTCCAGGATATCACATGTTAGGACAAAAAATAAACCTTGGTAAAGTAAAGAAAACTGAAATCATACCAAGCATCTTTTCTAACCACAACACTATGAGACTAGGTATCAACTATAGGGACAAAAACTGCAGAAAGCACAAGCATGTGGAACCTAAACAATATACTACTAAACAACCAATGAATCACTGAAGAAATCAAAGAAGAAATTTAAAAATACCTGGAGAAAAATGAAAATGTAAACATAACAATCTAAAATCCATGAATGCAGCAGAAGCAGTTCTAAGAGGGAAATTTATAGCAATAAAAGCTTACCTCAGGAAACAAGAAAAATCTCAAATAACCTAACCTTACACCTAAAGGTAAGAAAAAGAAGAATAAACAAAACCCAAAGCTAGTGAAAAGAAAGAAATCATAAAGATCAGAGCAGAAATAAATGAAATAGAGACTAAAAAACAATAGAAAAGACTAATGAAACTACAACTTTTCTTTGAAAGTTAAACAAAATTGATAAACCTTTATCCAGACTCACCAAGATAAAAAAGAGAGAGGGCTCAAATCAATAAAATCAGAAATGAAAAAGGAAAAGTTATAACCAACACCCCAGAAATACAAAGGATCATAAGAGATTACTATGAACAATTATACACCAATAAAATGGACAACATAGAAGAAATGGATGAATTCTTAGAAATGTACACTCTTCCAAGACTGAACTATGAAGAAATAGAAAATATGAACAGACCAATTACCAGAAGAAAATTGAATCAGTAATTTTAAAAACTTCCCCAAAACAAAGGTCCAGGACCAGAAGCCTTCACAGATGAATTCTACCAAACTTTTAGAGAAGAGTTAACACCTATCCTTCTCAAATTATTCCAAAAAATTGCAGAGGAAGGAAGCCTTCTGAACTCATTCTGTGAGGCCAGCATCACCCTGATGCCAAAACCAGAGAAAGATATCACACAAAAAAAGAACATTACAGGCCTAAGACATTGATGAACATAGATGAAAACATCCTCAACAAAATCCTAGCAAACCAAATTCAACAACACATTGAAAGGATTATACACCATGACCAAGTGGGACTTATCCCAGGGATGCAAGGATTGTTCTGTATCTGCAAATCAATCAATGTGATACACCACATTAACAAATTGAAGAATAAAAACCATATGATGGTCTCAATAGATTCAAAAAAAGCTTTTGAGAAAATGAAACAACTATTTATGATAAAACTAACCTCCACAAAGTTGGTATAGAGGAAACATACTTCAAGATAATAATGGCCATATATAATAAGCCCATAGCTAACATCATAGTCAACTGTGAAAAGTTGAAAGCATTTCCTCTAAGATCCGAAACAAGACAAGGATGCCCACTCTCTCAACATAGTATTGGAAGTCCTAGCCACAGCTATCAGACAAGAAAAAGAAATAAAAGGAATCCAAATTGGAAATGAAGAATTAAAACTGTCACTGCTTGCAGATGATATGATACTATACATAGAAAATCCTCAGGATGCCACCAAAAAACCACCAGAGCTCATCAATGAATTCAGTAAAGTTACAGGATACAACATTAATATACAGTAATTTGTTCGATTTCTAAACACTAACAACAAACTATGAGAAAGCAAAATTAAAAGTATAATCTCATTCACAATCATATCAACAAGAATAAAATACCTAGGGATTAATCAACTAAGGAGGTAAAAGACCTGTATTTGGAAATTGATAAGACACTAATTAAAGAAATTGAAGGTGACACAAACAGATGGAAAGATATACCATGTTCATGAATTGTAAGAATTAATATTGTAAAAGTGACCATATTATTCAAGGCGATCTACAGATTCAATGTAATTCCTATCAAAATACCAATGGCATTTTTCACGGAATTATAATAATTATATAATTTGTATGGAAACACTAAAGACCCTGAAGAGTCAAAACAATCTTGAGGAAGAAGAAAAAAAGCTGGTTTCAAACTATACTACAAAGCTACAGTCATCAAAACAGTATGGTACTGGCACAAAAATAGACACATGGCTCAAGGGAACAAAATAGAGAATCAAGAATGAACCCATGCTTATATGGGTAATTAATCTATGAAAAAGGAGGCAAGACTATTAAATGGGGAAAATACAGCCTCCTCAATAAATGGTGTTGGGAAAACTGGACAGCTATATGCAAAAGAATCAAACTGGACTACTTTCTCACACCATGCAGAAAAATAAATTAAAAATGGATTAAAGACTTAAATGTAAGACCTGAAACCATGACACTTCTAGAAGAAAATCACTAATGACCAGAGAAATGCAAATCAAAGCCAAAATGAGATATCACTTCACACCTGTCTGGATGGCTACAATCAAAAAGACAACAAATAACAAGTGTTGGTAGGGATGTACAGAAAAGGGAATCCTCATGCACTGTTGGCAGGAACATAAATTGGTGCAGCCAAGCCACTATGGAAAACATTTTGAAGGTTCCTCAAAAAATTAAAAATAGAACTACCATATGATTCAGCAATTCCACTCCTGGATATTTATCTAAAGAAAACAAAAACACCAATTAGAAAAGATATATGCACCCCTATGTTCACTGCAGCATTATTTATAATAGCCAAGCTATGGAAGCAACCCAAGTGCCCATCAACAGATGAATGGATAAAGAGTATGAAAAGATGTGATATATATATAACACATACACACAAACACAATGGAATATTACTAAGCCATAAAAAAGAATAAAATCTTGCCATTTGCAATAACATGGATAGACCTAGAGAGTATTATGCTAAGTGAAATAAGTCAGACAAAGGAAAACAAACACTGCTTGATTTCACTTACATGTGGAATCTAAAAAACAAAACAAATGAAGGAACATAACAAAACAGAAACAGAGTTATAAATACAGAGAATAAATGGGTGATTACCAGAGGAGAGGGAGGCATGGGGAACAAAGAAATAGTTGAAGGAGATTAAGAAGTACAAACTTACAGTTGCAAAACAAATGAATCAGGATTACAAAATGTACAGTGTGGGGTATATAGGCAATAACTAAGTAATATCTTTGTATAGTGACATATTGTGACTGGACTTAATGTTGTGATCATTTTTAAATGTATAGAAAAAATCACTATGTTGTATAACAGGAACTAACATAGTGTTGTAGGTCAACTATACTTCAAAAACAAACAAACTCATAGAAAAAGAGATCAGATTTGTGATTACCAAAGGTTGTGGGTAAGAGAGGGGGAGTTGGATAAAGATAGTCAAAAGGTACTACGAACTTCCCGTTGTGAGATACATAAGTACTAGGGATGTAATGTGCAACATGAAAAATATAATTAACACTGCTGTATGTTATACATGAAAGTTGTTATTACTCAGCAATGAAAAGGAACCAAAGAATATATACTATGTTATTTCACTTAAATTAAGTACAAGAAAATAGAAAATTGACATATGGTGACAGAAATCAGAAAATCATTGCCTCTGGTGTGGGGGACAGTTAAAAATTGACTGGAGGGCTGCATGAGGGAGTTTTCCAGGGTGACGGAAACATTCCATATCTTACTTTGACCGTTAGTTACAACTGTCAGAACTTATCGAACTGAACACTTAAGATTTGAGCATTTTATTGCTTATAAATTGTACCTCAATTTTTTAAAAAAACTTGTTATTCTATGACAAAATGGCACATTGACAGAGCTTTATAATTTAATTATTTCATACTTCTACCTTAAGATGATAATAAGACTTAAAGAAATGTAACAAAGAATAATATATAGTCTTTGCCATTAATGAATTAAAATCCAGCAGAGAAGTGTACGGACACTAGATCTCAAGGTCAATGAGACATGTCTCTTAACAGCAGCAATGCAGGTACACCAGTGGGATTCAAAAGAGGGAGACATGAATGTAATGTTAGACAGCCATGGAAATAAATGAGGTGGCTCTCTATGTTTGATGTAGAATAATCTCCAAGATACATGCTAAAATGAAGGAGGGAAGGGGCAGAAAAATGTGCAGAGGGAACTTCTATTTGCTGGTATAGGTGACTATCTTTGGAGAGATAGTTAAGAAACTGAAAACAGAAAATGCCTTTGGGGAGAAGGTAGAGGGCTGGGGTGGTAGGGAGATATATTTTCATCTTATACCCTCCTAGTAGTGAGTTTTGATTTTAACCCTATACAACTATAACTTTAAAAATTAAGTAAACAACAACAATTAGTAAACAAACACAAAAGGATGTAGACATTACTGCTGGTTTAGGGGGATGAAAAATAAGGAGGTTAGTAATGGTTTTATGAAAGAATGGGCAATTGAGCTGGGTCTTATAGGATAGGCAGGGGGTAGAACTTACAGAGAGGAAAAAAAGGAATGATAAGAATCAACTTTCCACACCTTGAAAACCAGCAAACAGCACACCATCTTTCTCTCTGCACCACAAATACCAATGGAATCTTCCCTGTGTAATCCCAAGGCTAAGAAACAAATGCATGTTCCATTCCTTGGGACAGACTACCTATCTTACTTAGGAAGTTTGTATTCTAAATGAATTGCATGTTCTGATTGAAATGTTTGCTGTAGGTAATGTTTTGTTACCTTCTTGACATCACGGATGGAGAGAAAAAAATAAATCCACCCAGTTGCTCTTAAATTGCCTCTCAATATGCAGTCCACCTCCCCAGGGCTTTTTCCCTGATGGAACCTCTGCCTGCTGGGCTGACTGCTGTTGATTGACCCCAGTGTAGCAGGGGCTCTGAGGGAAACCCCTTTGTCCTGCAGCCTGCCTCACCCCACCCCAATGTGAGTCCAAATTAGAGGCTGTTAAGGATTCTGCAGATTCGTTTCTGCTTCGTTCCCTTAAAACTGTCCTACTTTCACATGTGATTTCTGTACCATATCAGAAATTCCTGCAAGTTTCTGACATGGGTATGGTACCATCTCTGGTCTCCTGTAGTGATGCAAGTTTTCTTCCCCCTGTTTTTGGATTCTTTGGTCTTTTTGGTCAGTTTATGGGAAGGAAGACAGGGGAGGGAGGGGTTTGATTTCTAAACTCAAGTCACCACCTTTCCTAGATGCCAGCCTGAGTTACTAACGCCACATTATTAGACAATACTAGGAACCTGTCAAAACTGGCCTGGTGTTCATACATTTTAGGCAATTAATATTATAGTATTGTATTGGAATTAAAAGAGAGGGTGTTTGAAATGTATAGATAGGGTTCAGATCCTGGTTCTTCCACAATCTCAAGCACTGAATTAACCATTCTGAGTCTCATTTTCCTCACCTGTAAAATGGAGATGTTAGTAGCATCTACCTCATAGAACAGTTACAAGGGTAAAATGACATAGTGCATCTAAAGCTGTGTTCGGCACAGTGCCTGACACACAATAACTCCTTTATAAATATTTAAAAGAATTTTCCCAATCTTCCCTCATTTTTAGATGTGGTAATTAAACTCAAATGTTCCCACTAAGGTTCAGATTTCACACCTGAATTTTTTCAAGAATAGGTTTTTTTAGAAATAATGGTTCATAGTCAAATTGAATTTGATCGAATCTGAAAAGCAATATAAAAACCCTAGAAGGATGCATCCTAGCTGCCTAGATAGGGCTCTTTGGACTGTTAGAGTCCCAAGCCCTCTGGCTCTCACTTTCCTCATCTGGAAAGTAAAATTCCATTTTCATCAAAATTTCACAAAGCTGTACTTAGCCACACTCTTGTACAAAATGGAACTACACTCTCAGGTTATGGAACCGTGGGTTTCTTTTAATAAGTGAGGGGATTTGTGTCTTCCCAAGCTTGATATGTCGGGAAGGAGCTGTGGATTAAAAGGGAGATACGATGAGGATTTAAGCAGATTTATTGCAAATCATTATTGGAGTGCACGAGTTACAGGCCCAAGATTAAGACAAGCCTCTCTCTCAAGAACATTTTCTTCAGTAGTAACAGAGAGGCAAAGCTTTTTTTTTTTTTTTTTTTTTTAAATCATTCTCTAATGAGAAATGGTTTAAAACGGGGAACTTCTCTGCACAGTAAAATGGACAGATTCAGGGACATAATGGAAAGATCATTCAGTAAAAGAACTAAAGCTGTTGGGCCTAACAAAACCTCATCCGTTAGAATTAGAATGAGAGGCTCACAGCAACTGACAACCAGCAGGCTGGAACATGTGCCACAGAATCGGCCTTAGACAGATATACTCATGTTAAATCCTGCCCCTGATCTCTCCCCAGTGCTGCCCCTCTGAACTCTGCTTAGAACCCTTGAATGGATTCCCATTTCTCTCAGGAGAAAATAGCAAATCCTTAGCATGCTCAGCAAGTCCAGACCCTGCTTACTTCCCTAGTGATTCTGCCCTCATTCGCTGCGCTCCAGCCATACTGTCCTCAAATGGAACAGACTTCACTGCCACAGGGCCTTTGCAAATACTGTCCTCTCTACTTGGAATGCCCTAGTTGGCTCCTCTTCATGCTTTAGATCATAGCTCAAGTGTTTACAATACCATTGGCCATCTCCATAATCTTTTAAATTGAGATCAATGATTAACCGTATAATTCATTTATTAGTATTAACTGTGTCTAAATTCCCCATTAGAATAAAAATTTCTTAAGGACAGGTAGTGCGTCTACTATACTGGCCATTCTCTTCCTAATACTTACACAAGGCGAATGTTCAATAAATATTCACCGACTAAGTGAACAGATGGATTCGCAACCTCCATCAACACCAGAAGCTTGGACTATGTACCTCTAAGTGCAACAAATCTTTGAGCTGAACCTTGTGAGTCACTTGGCTCCATGAGAGCTGGCTGACGTAGACTTATGTGATATCTGTGGTATGCTCTGTGTGTATATGGATGGATAGCTATAAATATATGTTCTCACCCTTTCCTCTGTTCTCTCTTTCCCTGGGTTGCCTTTGTGCTCCCAGGTCCCCTGCCGTGTAGCCCTTTGTTTCTTCATTTCCTCCACTGTGCGGCTATTACTGGTCATTTTCACTTTTTCTCAATCCCCTCCTTCATAGGTCAGGACCTTCCTGTGATTCGGCATCCTCACTGGTATTCACCATTCATGGCTCCCAGGCTCCTAATTTGATGGCTCTCTTACTTCCAAAGGCTCCCTAATTCCCTGCCAAGATATTTGGAAATTATTATTCCCAGAAAAATATTCAAAAGATAGATTTGTCTCTCTCTCTCTCGGTTCATAGGTCTTAGGGCCATGAACAAAGACGAATTTTTTTTTTAACTCTGGGATGAGTTGTAGGAGCCGCATGATATTTTCCACTGAATATGCCATGTATCTCTTTAATAATCCCTTTTAAAACAATAATGACATTGCTGGCTTTTCAAGAGGATGAAAATTGTATAACTAGGACTTTGGAAATGAAAGCTGTTTGGAAAATAATTGAAAATTTCATGTAATGTTATTGTGTCTGGGAAATCATTATAGTACAGTTATTCATTTATTTGTTCATCAATTTAATGAGCATGTTTTGAGTGGCTAACATGAGCCAGGCACTGTGTTTCTATCTGGTTGGTGATAACAATGATGTACAGGGCAGATGGGAGTTCTTTCCCCAGGAAGCATACATTCATATTGCAAGAAATAGACAGTAAACAATAAATTTACATTTCCGGCAAGTGTATTATGAGTTAGTTATAAGCACTGAAAATCCATTTTCTCTTCCACAGCAAGGAAAGCATTGTTATTCTGCTTTGGCCATGCTATGTGCACTGTCCAATTATTGCAGTGTCTTTCAGTGTGAGTGAAGATCCCCTAGCGGGTCATGAAATTACATTTTACTAACATTTTAAACGAACAAAATAGAATAGAAAACATCAGAGATTATCTCACATATTAAAGGGAAGTACTGATTTTCGTTTCAGATTTAAATGTATGGATATACTGGTTCTTATGTAGAATATGTCTTACAGCAGGTCACCATCAAAAATGTGTCAAAGCATGGCTTCTGGTGTCAGAATGTCAGTATTGTCCCACCCAGTATCAGGTGCTAAGAGACCATTTGATGGCAAGAGAGTTAGCTGGTTCCTTTGGGTGACAAGAAATAGACACATTCCAATTCAGCCCCATTTCATAGGACCTTTCAGTTTTTTAGACTACGAATCAGAAAATATTATTTGAACACATACTCAAGGAGAAGTAGAAATAAGTTATCACTCAGCACAGGCAATTTAAAAAATGACATTATGGGGGAGGAAGCTTTGGTAGGCTTCCCTAATTATAGATATGCCACAGCATTACTAAATTCATTCAACAAGTCTTTATTGAGTATCTGTCATGTCCCAGATACCATGCTAAATAAATCATGCATGGTTCTTACTTTCATCAGGTATATAATCTTACTCATCACTGTTTAAATTAGTGATCCTCAACCCTGGCAGCAAAATATAATCATCTGGGGAGCTTTTAAAAATACTGATTTTCATTCCCAGAGGTTCTGGTTTAATTTGTCTGGGGTAGGGACCCAAGATGAACATTGTTTAAGCTATCCAGGTGATTCTAATGTGCAGCCAGTATTGAGAATCAGTGGACGATAATGGTCAGTAAGAATCTTGCAAATCTGTATATTATTTAACTTTCCTTAAGACATCTAGAACATTTTCTGTCTCAGGGTGGTAAAATAAATTCTTCTTACAAAAGTAAGGACTTCACAAATTCTCCAAAAATGTCAGCATCTATGAATTATTTTTATCACTACTGTATTCTCTGGCTGAATACTGTTTAACAATCAGGTTTTCATTGTTTTAATCTTAAAATCTTTACTTTCATTATTGGTGTTGAATCCCATTTATGAAAGTATTTCAATTCCCCATTATTAACCATTTCTCCTAAATGATTAATATTTAAGAATAGAAACTATCCTTTAATTTCCATTTTTAGTGTCAATAAACAAATTAAAATTCCACACGTATACATTTCTAGATGAAATATTCAAACGGAAATCATTTGGATATTTGTTTCATTTTTGCTAACATTTTGTCCCATTAATATATTAATTAATTGCTCATTCCTCTTCACTTACCAATAGTGAATCTCCGTACAGCCAAAGTTTATAAAAAACCTGAAAAAAAATCTCTACCTGATTCAAGTCCCCATTTTCCTCAGCATCCCTTGTGTTTCATCTTTTCAAGAATTTTCAAGCTCTTTTTTTTTTTTTTTAAGCTATTCTCATCTCTAACACCGTGTTTTGCCTTCCCTGAAGATAGGATTAAGGTAACTGATTGAAGAACTCCATTTTTCCTTATCAAATGAAAATGAGCAAACCAACTGAAATATTCGGGAGTTTCCCACCAACTTAAGCTCACCGCCTACTGATGATATTCTTATTTATTCATTCCCTCCTTTGGAGACATCTAGAGGTAAGTTTCATCTTCTCTCTTTTCTTGATTTGATCCTTATGACTGAATGTGGGCTATGGAAACATACAGTCACCTTGACTTGGGGGCTCCCAGCTCTGTGGTCTCAGCCCAGTCACTTAAATTCTCTGAGTCTCAATTTCCATATAGGCAAAATGGAGAGATAACATGGTTCAAGTATTAGACATAATGAATATGAAATATTCAACACATATTTATTATACCTTCTAGGGTACAATAAATGGTAGATAGTATTAATATTGAAGTAGCAGACTTCCTACATTTAATAACAATCCATTATGTTGGGGTAGGGCATAGAGCATCCTTTCCTAGAGATAATTTCAGTCTATCTCTCACTAGAGAAAGAAGGCTTAAACACTGGAGAACTGGTTCCCTAGGAGCACATCTGTCACAGGAACATTTGTTCATCCATTTGACAAATATTAATCAGGTACTCTCCTGTGTCAGCCTCTGGGCTGGGAGCCAGGGCCCCAGCAGGGATCAGGACAGACACACACTCAGCTCCTTGGAACTTACAGTCTTGCCAGGGAGACTAAAATTCTCATGTGTGTGCTCTCATGTGATATGAAAAGTTGTCTTTCAGTGCCCCTGGGGCTCTGGGATCGATGAGCCCATCCCTGACAAGCACAGAATCAATGATGATTGATGACAATGATGATGATAATGATGACCTGCATCTTTTATTTGAAAAGGTGAGGGCATTCTCTATTATCACCCCCCTTTAGGGAATGTTAAGGCTCCTTTCCCTACTTATTATTGCAAGAGTATTTGGACCAAGGAAGGAATGAGGTTTATAGACCCAGTCTACAGTGAACATGTAGCCTTAGAATGTGATAAGTGCTGCCTGCTGACTTTGCTGAGGAGCTCTCATTTCTCACAGGCTGATTGGAGAACGGTTCTCAAACATTGGTTTTCATCAGGAGTCATAGAGTTTGCATTGCTGAATTTTCTCCCAGGTTTTCTACAGTCATATATATAACCATTTTAAACACTCATTTGTTTCTTGCTTTTTAAAAAAACTTAACACTATGGCACATATTTCAAGCATTGATGTTTATTACATTTTTTTCAAAAGCATCTTTTAATTTATTGCATGTCATTCAGCCTTTTCCTTTACATTTAGATATTACATATCCTCCTTCTTTAGCTACTTTAAATGATACTACATTACTATACTGTAAATATATATTTATGTATAAATATTTTATCATGTCACTAATCATTCCTCAGACTTAATGTCTGCAAGGATGTGACAAAGAACTTCACAACTTTTAAGTTTCTTAAAATTTATTCCCAAATTTCTTTCCAGAAAAATAGTACCAATATATATTTCCACAAGCAGGGTATGAGTACCAGATCCATCATGTCTTAACTTGTTCTGAATACACACTCACACACACACACAGATTCAGATTCTATCAAAACTATAGGAGGAACACATGTCTGAAGTGTCTCTCATTTTATGATGTTAGCAGCCTTTGACACTGAATGCTTAGATACATTTTTTTAATTGGGTGTTACAAATGGCAACATTCTAAGTCTATCTTTTCGTTTTAGTTTATGACGAGATCATTCTGAAGAGAAAGAATGGATCCCCATCCAAAATTGGTTTGGATGTCAAGACTGACAACATCACACACACATACCGAGAGGGGATGAAAAGGCTTATTATTTACATAATGAAGCTTCTAGAGCAGCATGGCTGGTCTTCTCAGCTAGCCCAGAAATGACCTGAGAGACCAAGAAAAGGACACTGGCTTAGGGTTTTTATTTTGATTAGAAGGTGAGGCTGAGGTGAGGGTTTCTGTGCATGGATGGGACTTGTGTGGTTTGAACTCTCCATAGGTGCCAAAGGAGAGAGCACCCAGTCTTATCAGCTTGCCCAGATTCGGAGCAAAAGGTGAAAAGAGAAAGAATGAGGCTTAAAAGTTGACAGCAGTCAAACATCAAAAAAATAGAGTCAGACATTTTATTAGTTTATTTGTTGGAATATTTTATAAAGAGACACTTGTCCTCTTCTACTCTTTGACTACTTGTGGTACAGTTCATACAGGAAAGGAAGGAAGATGCTTGGTCCTTTTCATTTATTTACAGGTTTTCAATTCAATGAAGTAGTTTTCTGTCATTCTCTGAAGGTGATTAATTTTTTAATGCTATAAACTCATGGGTTTAAACACATTTATTGGGCTTCAATCCACTGTGATTTTTATCATTATTGAAACACAATTTGCCCCACCTTTATCCAGTGGGAGCCTCTTTAAGTTGGCTGGGAGAGTCCTTTTCTCATGACCCAAGTAGGATTTGGTAGCTTCCGAGCAGTCCCCTCTGGGTGTGAGACAAGATATTCCATGCCCCTCTTAGCTTTCCTGCCCCAGACCTAGAATCAGCTATTTCTTTATGAAGCCCAAGTTACTTTTAGCAAAAAATTTTATTTCAAGACCACAGTCTGGGTACTAACTCATTGCTACTGGGTTGGTCATTATCTCTAGGCTTTTTCATTAGTACACAGAACTAGGAAACACACACACACATACACACACACAGGACTTGACGAGTTCATTTTGCTACTTAAAATTCAAATTTAAGCCTGCAGAACTTTTACTTAACCTTTTCTATATTTTATATATATATATATATATATATATATATATATATATATATATATATATATATATATATATATATACCTCCTTTCTTTCACACTGAGAATCCTGGCGTTCAAGGACAGCAGGGTTGACAGAATAAGAATATTTAATAATTACTCATTTCTCTTTTCACACATTATACATATGACAGTATTGGAATGACAATACTGATATAATTATAAACTACAACCTCTCCTTAGCTCTCATTTCATTTTAGTTCTATACGTACCTATGTATCCAATACTCACTACTGGCCCTTAGATCTATTCTCTCTCTAGTTACTTGGTAAAAAAAGAAAGTTTATATGAAGACCACAAGCTTTTATATTACTTTTAGTCCTTTCCTGAGCTTTGCCACCTCATTTCTGAGTTTTTCTAATTCTGATTTGTACTGTTCTTTAATATCTTATATCTTTTTCTTAGTCTCTTCAAGTTTGTTTTAAAATAACAGGTTATAGTTTTATTCCATTTTGAGAGCATATCTTTCTGGCATGCTTTCATTGTCTGTAGGGATGCTATTCTGCTCCTTATTATCTTATAATAACTTGGTATGGATTTGACTTCCATATTTTTCTGTTGCTGATTTTTGTGTGCAGTTGGTTTCCTGAACTTTTAGAATGAGGCGTGGTTCGGGATAGTGTTTAAAACTTCTCACAGCACCCTTTTCAGCTGTGCTGTAATGTTCAAAAATAGGGCTGCTTACTTCTTGAGGCTTCCTGGCTCTTCCACTCCCTGGTTTTGTCTTTCCTTGTCCCTGTTGTCTCTGTCCTGCTCAGTTTTCATTCTACTTCCAGCAGTTACTCCTCAGCGTGGGACCCTGTCCTGAGAGGAGCTCTGGCTGGCTGGTTTTGAGAATTCACAGGGGCTGGACTACTGCTGTTCCCTCAAACCTTTTTAGTGTGGACTCCTTGCACTCATCCAGTATTAGAGAAAGAAACACCCCTCCTCATTTCAGCTGCTGCTCTCAAATCAGCCTAGCTTGCTTTCCAGTGAATACCTATTGACTGTTTGGGGTTCTCCTAGTCTCAGTTCTATCAGATGCTGCCCTGTTGTTTCCTTCTTCCACAAAAATGCCAACACCATGAAGATCTTGTGGCCATTGGCGGTTTGTCCCTGTCTGCTTGTATTTAATACCTCTTAGATATTAATTTGGCTTTGAGAGACCCAAAGCTTAGCTGAAGAAATGGGATCCTCAAGTTTCAAAGAATTGAATGTGCCACCTTCTGGCACACCTATGTACTTTATATTTAAGAACTGTGGTCCCAGAAGCTGTAGATATCTACAAAAATGGCAAAATCTTACTAAGACAACCTAGAACGACAATGTCCATTATGGGGAATGTTCCAATTAAACAAGATCATTCTTTTAAGAGGTGCACTTGAAAGCAAGTTTCCCAAATCAAAATATTTTTGGCATGCAAAAGCCTCCAAAAATGTTTCAAAATTCCAAAATAGCTTCATTGAAAAATTCATTGCAAAAGGCTAATGAAAATTAAAGACACAAGTGGTACCTAAAACAAAAGACTGTTAAGACTGCCATGGCTCCTACTACTCCCTTCTACCCTCCTTCCCCTGAGTACACGCAGGCTACAAATCCTCTAGCTCAACTGCCATTCCACTCTGAAGAGATCACAAGACTGTAAACAAAAGTCTGCCAAGTTAGTATCCTTACAGATGCCCCCATATCTCCCTTGAAGCAGTGACCCCATATGGGCCCCTCCCAGGGTTGATGGGACTCTGAGGGATTTTCTGCTAAATTGCACCAGTTATTCCCTTAAATAGCCAAGGGGAAACCAAAAATTAAATTAGTGGTAAAAACTGACAAATTCTGGTAGAATCTGGGGCTACATTCTCTACTTTAAACCCCACTCTCAGATCCTGGGTAAAGTGGCAAAAGCCAGTGAAGCGTGAGAAATCTTACCAGAGTCAGCTCTCATGGATCTTTGTAGTGCCCAGTTGAGAGAGAAAGGTAAAATTTCAGGTTGTCCCTTCCTTTCCAAATTTAGACTCTTGGGAATTCAGTTTCGGGGTACCCATTGGTTGTTGATCCTTTCTCTCCCAGGGACAGCTCTTTCCTTCTTATCTGTCTTGTTTTGTATCCTGAGAACTTAGCCTGGCTTTCTGCCTGCCTGGGACATGCCAGTTGTTGGTTCTTGCATACAAAGGCAGCTCAACCATCAGGTTGGGGGCCCAAAAATATGGCCAGACAGAAACGTGGGTTGCACTCCATTTGCAGTGAGGGTCCTACCACCTGTTGCCAGCTCTCAGGGGAACTAAGTCTTTCTTTCTTTTGACTATCTTTGGGTAATGGCTCTGAATCTTGGGAGAGAAGTCTCCTTTGCACCCTCTTCGGGGATGCCTCTTTGTCCAAAGCATTGTTCAGTACTCTAGGAATATTTAGCATTTGTTCTGGCTGAAACCTGACAAGATATTTGAAAAGATTTTTTATAAGTAGCTCTATGGTCAGAAGTTGGCCATTAGGAAGCTGATATTCAGAGTCCAAGGGGAAATTATTTTAGACCTTCTCCCCTAAGCTAAATGAAACGATGTACCCAGAGGGAAAGAAAAACTTTCCAAAGACAAACAGCTCTAAATCTAGAACATAGGAACCACCAAGAAAATGATCTTCCTAAGACTAGAACCTTAGAAAAGGAACAAAGAATGACTAACAAAGAATGTGAACCCGATGTTGTGACCTGTGAATATCACACAAAGACTCAGCAAAACCTAAGCTACTGGGAGTAGCTTAGCTGGTAAGCTAATGCCTTAACTTTTTATAATTAATTAATTAATTAATTTGGCTGAGTTGGGTCTTAATTGTGGCACACTGGATCTTTGTTGTGGCATGTGGGGTCTTTCATTGCAGCGCATGGGCTCTTCACTGCAGCAGACGGGCTTCTCTCTAGTTGTGGCGCATAGGCTCCAGAGTGCATGGGCTCAGTAGTTGCAGTGCATGGGCTCCAGAGCGCGTGGGATCAGTAGTTGCGGTGCTCGGGCTCACCAGTTGTGGCATGCGGGCTCCAGAGCGTGCAGGCTCAGTAGTCATGGCGTGTGGGCTCTAGAAGGTGTGGGCTCAGTAGTTGCAGCGCACAGGCTCAGTAGTTGCAGCGTGTGGGCTTAGTTGCCTTGCGGCACGTGGGATCTTAGTTCCCCAACCAGGGATCAAACCTGCGTCCCCTGCATTGGAAGGCAGATTCTTAAACCCTGGACCACCAGGGAAGTCCCATGCCTTAACTTTTTAATCACATCTCTCAGATAGGCTGAGAGTCTGATCAGGGGGAAATTTTTTAAAACAAGACAACAAGCCCCAAATGGAGTCACTTATGCTAGGCCCCACATCACCAAACCAACTCTTAAAGATTCAGCTCTCCCAGAAATGCCATTTTAAACCAGTCAGTCAGGAATCACCTAATCAGAGCTAGTTAGGTACTCTGCCCAATAGACCCCTACCATCTCCTAAAGGAAATAACCTTGCTATAGCCAATCGGTTTTTTTGTCCAATGTAACTTCCTTGTTCCTGCTCCCTCTGCCCATAAAAGTCTTTCATTGTGTACAGCTCCTTGGAACTTCTTTCTGTCTGCTAGATTGGATGCTGCCTGATTCATGAATCATTGAGTAAAGCCAACATGATTTTTAGAATTTACTCAGTTGAATTTTGTTTTTTAATAGTAAAGGACCTTCTAAGCATAAAAGCAATGGAAACAGTCAGAAAAAAGGTATTGAAAGAGCTGTACATGTGAGAAGTATCCCTCTTAGATATTCAGTTATCATATTGCCATAGCATTCAGCAATGAATGATGTAGATAACACAACTTGTCTGATACTTAGGATGAAATGACCTGAAAATGTCCTCTGTTGGCCATAGTCTTAAAACTGTTTTGGATTCAGGCTTGTACTGGCCAAAACTTACCTCATGATATACAAAAAAAAAAAAAAAAAAAAAAAAAAGATTAAACCAAATGATTTGAATCCTGTTATCCAGATTGTTATAGATGCCCTTATTTAGCAAGATGCTAAATCAAGGACCATAGAATGTGAGAATCCATTTCTCCAGGTGGTTAATAGTAGGTTCCCAATTAATTCAACCCTGAGAATACGGGATAAATCGGGTACTGTAAGACCCTTAAATACAGCATATAGCTTTGACCTAGAATGTATGCATGATGAATGCGCAGTAAGGTGAGTCATGGTAACTCTTATTTTGTTTAGCTTCCTGGTTGGTTGGAGGGACAGTTAACTGCAAAAATCCAAATTTATCACAGGTGGTCTCAAATTGTAGAAAATCAAACAGGAAAACAAAATTATAAAACAGGTAAATTTGGGAGGTGATCATTAACACCCAAGATTATTTTTCTTTTACCAATTCATTCAATGTTAACTTCTTGCAGTGCATTTAAGGTTCTCTGCATGAAGCAATAAGGTAAATAGAAAATTAACAGGGTTGGGGCCCTTGCCAGTAGAAGTTCCTAAGAAACAGATCAAGCGTCTCAATATTTGTGAATAATATTTAGAAACATACCTACTGGATAAATGGTGACCTAGTTGCATAAACTGTCAAGGCAGACATAAAATGTCTGGGTGTTTGTGAGTAGAACACTGAGGTTCTGGGCAGGGACCAGAATGAGGCACATGGGGAGCAAAATTTAAGGAGGCTCCTGGGGCTTACTCTGCCTTTAAATAACCCTAAGAGTGAGTGCCTCCTTAAATTTTAGCCTTAGGCACCTTACTCACCACAACCTTGTACTGGCCCTGCTGAGGCTGATCTTTCAGCTGCAACAGCAAATGGACTCTCTTGATCTTTAATTTTTGCCCTAGACATTTTTCCATGCAAATTTACATCCCATAGCTTCCTACACACCAAGTTGGAGTAAGCTAGTTATGTGTTAGCCTAAGAGGAAACTTCACTCAGCCTGACAGGGAAACAGTGTGGGCTCCATTTAGTCTCTGAAGAACATCTTTCCTAAATTCATCCCCATCTCCCATGAAAAGAGCTGTTAATAGGAATTTGAACATTAAAAGTGAGAAAGACAAAAAAATAATCCTATTAAGGAATGTGCCTTGATTTATAAGACCTGAAACTTATTAGGGAGGGGATATTTTGCATCAGGTTGTATCAAAAGGTAACTCCCACGTTTTAAGATTTTTTAGCTTATAAAACAAATCCCTGTTTCCAGTTTGGGGGTGGAATTTATAACTGTGATCCATACTCCCCAGGTTCCTTTGCTCTCCTAGAGGAATAAAACTGACTTTCTGAAAGAAGATCAAGATTTTGCTTGATGTCTTTCCTACTTCCTCCCTCATAACATTTGTGGGGAAATAGGGCTCACATATGGAGTACTTTATTTTGCTCTGTTTTCCATTAATTTGGACTCTTTCATGTTGTCTAGGGTTCCTTGCCATCTGTGGGGAGGCATGCTGACATGGTTCACACTCAGGCTGCCTGGCAGCTTTCAGACCGCGATGGAAGAGCACACCCCATCCTTTCCAACAAAGGCTCAGTGCGAAGTGCTTTAGGGAAAAGGAGAGGAATTTATTGAGCTGAGAATATGGAACAAAAGTCTAGGGTGGCTCTGTCTCTGAGCCCAGAATGGGATATACAATTGCCAGGGACTCGATTTCTGTCACTTGATCCTCCTTTCATCTTGGGCCACCTTTTATCATCACCTAACTCAGCCTTTCTTTCCCTGTTACACTGAGACGAGAAAACAGTTATTTTCTCTGCTTCTACATTTCTTTCTTTAAGGAATGATGATCTTATTCTTCCCACTCCTACCTCTCTCCTGATTATTCTCAGCACGTTCAACATCAAAACCTGCCTGAATCTGTCCCAGGAACTCATTCTTTTTCTGGAGAGTGTAGTTTCACATGTGCTATCTGCTTTTACAGCAAGCTTTGTGGTATATTTCTTGCTTAAAATAGCAGCCCAATTTAGCTACAAGGCCATAATCTGCATTATTTCTTCAACCACGTCTTAATAATTCTAATGAGATAGCAATTAATCATTTCCTCTGTGTGTGTATCATGTCAAATACTTTTACACTATTTGCATTAGGCCTCCCACAATCTGGCCCACTCCTTTCTCCAGCCTGCATCTCCTAGTTCGCCTTTCCCGTAGCTGGCTGCTCCCATTTTCCCATAAACACCCACATACTTTCCCACTTGAAGCATTTCCCCATGCTATGCTTTGCCATTTCCATATCTCCACCTGGAGTGTATTAGCCCCCAAGTCCACCTTTCCCATGACAGCACTATGAAATCCTAGCCATTCTCATAGGCTGGGTCAAGATGTACCCTCCTCCATGGAGATGTTCCCAAGCTTGCATTACTCCCTGTAAACACAGAGTTCTGACTTTTGCCCTGAGGCTCTTTCCAAATTTACCTTGAAAGGCCACAATTTTGAAAGAACAGGATAAGCAAGCGCAGGAGACCCATTGTTCCTTGGGGCTACCCAGTGAAATGCATTTCAGTGCTAGATATTTGGAAATTAGAGTTTTTCACGCAGGACATGATGATGTGGCCCTTAGTGTTACAGGTGGCAGGTAAAGATACACACACAGAACATCAGACCAACTCACCTCAGTCTGTTGTAGAGGTCAGGTGAAGAATGATTTAAATTCAACAAATGTTTCTTGAGTACCCTTCATCCATGCCCTGTATTAAGCACTGGGGATACAAGGCAGATGTCTACACTAGAAGACGGACAAATGGGCTAAGCAATTTGACTTTATTTTCCTTATGATGAGTTAATGCAGTGATTCTCAAACCTGGTTGTGCAGCAGAACCACCTAGGGAACATGATTTATGTATTCGTTTATTTATGCATTAGTTTTGAATTTCATTTTGTGGGAATAAATAATACATTCACTGGATATAAAGCCAAAAGACTGAAAAAGGTATACAGAGAAAAGTATCTCTTACACCACTATTCCAGTTACCCAGTTTCCCTCCCTGGATACCTTGCCAATTTATTTGACATCATTGGAGAATAGCTTAACTCTTCCTGTCTCTTCCCCCAGAGCAAAGTTACTTTAACAGAGTGGAAAGGTGATTGGGAGTTTGGGAGGGCACCTGGGGAGTCTGCCCAAGCCAAGCACAAACTAGGAAGCCAGGCTGCAGTGACAGAGGTCAGGCCTGTGCCTACAAGATCTAGGCAAGACCAGAAAATGACCTCCTGAAGGTGTATGGAAACAGGAGCTCCTGGGCGCTGGTCTTGCTAAGTAGCCGGCTCCCCACAAAGTCCTCAAGGTCTGTCCCTACTAAACCCCTCAGAATCCAGTGCCACACATTCTTCCATCCTTCTTAAACATGGGAGCGTAAATGCATCCATATCTGTCACTGTTTGGCTATTCTGTGCTAGAATGTGGACATCAAGCATGATAGTAGAGCCGTGCAGATTAGAGCCAACATGTGTTCTCTCTTTTAATAATAATAATACAATATGTGCCTCCTCTGTACACAGATCAGTGTATGCAGTATCTCTTTTAGTCCTCACACATCCCTGCGACATAGATACCATAATGACACAGGAGGCAGTATATAATAGAGGTTAAAAATATGGTGTGTAGAGACAGGCTGCTAGATGCAAGTTCCTGCTCCTCTACGTGTAAATGTGGAAACTTGGGCAAGTTACTTAAACCCCTGGTGCCTCAATCTCCTCATTTAAAAGGGATAAGATGGATGTAACACATTCTGTACAGCGCCCACAACATGGTTTACGCTCAATTCATGTTACTTATTATTTTTGGAGGGAAAAATATCAACACCTCTATTGACATCCAAGATACCAGAAGCCAGATGAAATAACACTAAGCCAGGGCACCAGAAATCAGTATCAAAGACAAGATATAACAGATAGAATTCAACAGCACATTAAACAGATCATAATCATGATTAAGTTGTATTTATCCCAGGGATGCAACATACGGAAGTCAATAAATGTAATATGCCACATTAATAGAATGAAAGATAAAACTTACAAGCATCTCAACAGATGCTGAAAAAACATTTGATAAAATTTAACTTCTTTTCATGATAAAAACTCTCTACAAATTAGATATAGAAGAAATGTACCTCAACATAATAAAGGCCAATATGATAAGCCCACAGCTGACATCATACTTAATGATGAAAAGCTGAAATCTTTTCCTCTGAGATCAGGAACAAGATGAGGATGACCACTATTGCCACTTCTATTCAACACAGTACTGGAAGTCCCAGACAGAGCAATTAGGCAAGAAAATAAAAGGCATCCAAACTGAAGAGGAAGAAGGAAATTGTCTCTGCTTGCAGATGACATAATCTTATGTATATAAAACCCTAAGGACTCTACCAAAAAACTGTTAGAACTAATAAATGAATTTAACAAAGTTGCAGGATACAAAATCAATACACACAAACCACGTGCATTTCTATACAATAACAATGAACTATCAGAAAGAGAAATTAAGAAAATAATCCATTTACTACAGTATCAAAAACAATAAACTACTTAGAAATAAATGTTCTTTCACCAAGAAGGTGAAAGATCTGAACACTGAAAACTATTAAGATACTGATGAAAGAAACTGAAGAAGACATAAATAAATAGAAGGATATTCCCATATTCATGGACTAGAAGAATTAACATTGTTAAAATGTCCATACTACTCAAAGCAATATAAAGATTCAATTCAATCCCTATCAAAATTCCATTGATATTTTCACAGACATAGAAAAAACTATCCTAAAATTTGTATGAAACTAGAAAAGACTCCAAAGAGCCAAAGCAGTCTTGAGAAAGAACAAACGTGGATGCATTACACGTTCTGACTTTAAACTATATTACAAAGCTATAGTAATCAAAACAGTATAGTACTGGCATAAAACCAGATACACAGACCAATATAACAGAATAGAGAGCCCAGGAAAAAAGCCACCATAAATGGTGAACTACTCTTGGACAAGGGTGCCAAGAACATATAATAGGGAAAGAATGGTCTCTTCAATAAATGGTGTTGAGAAAACTGGATATCCACAAACAAAAGAATGGCATTAGACCACTACTTACACCACTCACAAACATTAATTTGAAATGGATTAAAGATTTAAACACAGTAGTCTCCCCCATCCATGGTCTTGCTTTCTATGGTTTCAGTTACCAACAGTCAACCGCAGTCTGAAAATATTAAATGGAAAATTCCAGAAATAAACAATTCATAAGTTCTAAATTGCATGCTCTTCTGAGTAGCATTATAAAATCTCATGCTATCTTGCTCCATCCTACCTGGGATCCCCAACCATCTACACAGTCTCCTCCTGACATCCAACCATCAACATCATCATGGCTCAATGATCCAAAAACATCCAAAGACATATTGTCAGAAGGTCAGAAGTAGCCCAACACCATGGCACAATGCCTATGTAATTCATCTCATTTTATATCATCACATAGGCATTTTATCATTCCACATCATCACAAGAAGAAGAGTATCATACAATAAGACATTTTGTGAGAGAGAGATCACATTCACATAACATTTATCGCAATATACTGTTATAATTGTTCTATTTTATTATTATTATTGTTAATCTCTTACTGTGCCTAATTTATAAATTAAACTTTATTATAGGTATCTATGTATAGGAAGAAATGTAGCATATACAGAGTTTGATATTATCCATGGTTTTAGACATCCACTGGGGATCTTAAAATGCATCCCCCATGGATAATGGGGGACTACTGTATAAGACCTGAAATTGAAAAACTCTTAGAAGAAAACATAGGAAAAAAGTTCCTTGACATAGGCCATGGCAATAATTTTTTTGGATAGGATACCAAAATCACAGGCAACAAAAAGAAAAATAAGTGGGACTACAACCAACTAAAAAGCTTGTGCACAGCAAAGGAAGTAATTGACAAAATGGAAAGCTAACCTGTGGAATAGGAGAAAATATATTCAATATATAAGTTTATTATATATCCAAAATATATAATAAACTTATACAACTCAACAGCAAACAAACAAAATAATTCAATATAAAAATGGGCAAAGGACCCAAGTAGACTTTTTCCCAAAGAAGACATCAAATGGCCAACACATACATGAAAAGGTGCTCGACATCACTACTCACCAGGGAAATGCAAATCAAAACCACAATGAGTTATCACCTCACATCTGTTAGGATGGCTCTTATAAAAAAGACAAAAGATAAGTGTTGCCAAGGATGTGAAGAAAAGGGAGACATTTTGCACTGTTGATGTGAATGTAAACTGGTACAGCCTTTATGGAAAACAGTATGAAGGTTGCTCAAAAATTTTTAAATGACACTATTTGATCCCGCTTGTGGGTATATTTCTGAAGAAAATGAAATCAGTATCTCAAAGAGATATCTGCACTCCCATGTTCACTGAAGCATCATTCACAATAGCCAAGAGATAGGCAACCCAAGTGTCCATCAATGGATGAATGGATAAAGAAGATGTAGTGTGAACAGAAAGAGAGAGAATGGAATATTATTCAGCCATGATAAAGAAGGAAATCTTGCCATTTGCAACAAAATGGATGAACCAAGAGGACATCATGCTAAGCAAAATGAGCCAGATAGAAAAAGACAAATATTCTATGATCTCACTTATATGTGTAATCCAAAAAAAAAGGTCAAACTCATAGAAACAGAGAGTAGAGAATAAAATGGTGGTTACCAGGGGCTAGAGGTTGGGGAAGAGGCTGCTCAAAGGGTCCAATCCTTCAGTTATAAGAGGAATAAGTTCTGGGGATCTAATGTACAGCATGGTGATTACAGTTAATAATAATACATACTTAAAATTGCTAAAAGAGCAGATATTAAGTGTTCTCAACACACACACACAAAAGGGTGGGAGTAACTATGTGAGATGATGGATGTGATAATTAACCTGGTTGTGATAAGCATTTCACAAAGTTTATGTATGTTAAATCATCACATTGTACACTTGAAAGTATATAATTTTATTTGTCAATTATACCTCAATAAAGCTGAGAGGAAAAATGAATGTTTTGAAAGGTTCTCAAATAATCATCTTGCCCATTTATTCCCTAGGGTCCTAGGATTATAAGGATTCATGCACTGAATTTAGAGCATCACAGACCCAGGAGGAACCTCAGAGATGGTCAATCAATCCAGGACCTTTGTCTTACAAGGAGAGAACGCCAAGTTCCAGGGATAGGGGACAGACTTAACCAAGTCAAAGCCAAAATTGTCATCAGCCACAGCTGCCACCTTTCCAGTCCTCAAACAGAGCCCCACACACCCTAGGGCCTCAGCATACCCTACTCCTGTATTAGTTGCTAGGACTGCCAAAACAAAATACCACCCACTGGGTGGCTTAAGCAACAGAAATTTGTCTCACAGTTCTGGGGGTTATAAGTCCAATATCAAGGTGTTGGCAGTGTTGATTTCCTGAGGCCTCTCTCCTTGGCTTGCAAGTGACTGTCTCACATGATCTGTGAGCCTGCACCCCTGGTATCATTTTGTGTATCATAATTTCCTCTTCTTAGAATAACACCTGTCACATTGGATTAGTGTTCATTCTAATGGCCTCATTTTAACTTACTCACCCCTTTAAAGTCTCTATGTCCAAATCCAGTCACATTCTGAGGTACTGGGGTCTAGGCCTTCAACATATGAATCAGAGAGAGGGACACAAATCAGCCCATGACTACTTCTTACGTCAGGAATGCTTTTCCCGTTCACTTAACTAACTCCTAATCATCTTCTGGATTCCAACTTAAATATTACTTCCTTAAAGAAGCCCATCCTGACTGCCTCCTCACTCTCCAACGACAAGCTCTGGCCCCTTTTTAGGCACATTTTTGGTACTCTTTTACTTCCACTTGTCATTACTGTTACCAAAGAAATACTTGTGTAATTAGCCGATTAGTATTTGCCTTCCTCCATGAGACTTTCATCTTCCACAGGGCGGGGATCTGGCTGGTCCTAGTCACTGCTGCATCCTTAGAGCTTAGCCAGGCCCTGGCACAGGTAGCAACCCAGCAAATATTTGCTGAATAAACAAGTAAATGAATACAGCTTTAAGGAAGTAATTAAAATCACAGAACCCTCTTCGGAATTATTATTTTCAAACTATTCCTATGTTTTCTCACTTTTGCTCATAATGCTGCCTCTGCTGTAAAATCCTCCTCGTGCCCCAAAGCCCAACTCAAACAGCCTCCCCCCTTCATTCTCCTTACCCAAAGCACAATCAGTTCTTTCTTCCTCAGAAATCCTGTAGCACATTATTCATGCAATTGGTCTCATACTTAACCATGGCTTATTAAGGGTAGGCTGTTAACAGGCTTATCCCTGAGCTATGATCGCCTTGAAGATAAGGACAGAGTTTCATTTACCTCTGAATCCCCGGCACACAGCATAATGCCTAGCATAATGAAGAGCTGATGCTTTCTAGTAAGCAAGACATGACTATAGCCCAACTAGCATGGATGGAGTCAGTAGGGAAGGCTGTGCAGTCTTCATGATTCCAGAATCACTAGGGAGGCCCTTGGTTGCTCTGCCACCCTTCAGGCTTCAGCAGGTCTGGGTGAGGCTCTGCTCCCTGCATTTCCCAGAAACAGCTTGTGGAATTGGCTCTAGAGTAGGAAGGACTCGAAGTGACTAAACACATCAAGTCTCAGACCATTTTCCTAAAAAGGGAAAAAAAAAAAAAAAACAAGAGAAGAAGAAATCAAGCCTGTGAACCCTCTGAAATTTAATTTAAATTCTGACAAGAATTGGCACTGGTTCTTTGGCAGGGTTACACAGACTGAAGCACAAACAACTGAACCAGCCTGGAGAACAGAGAGGGGGCAGGGACCCAGCTAGTCCAATTCCATGTAGTTTCCTATGGCTCAGACTCCTCATCTATGAAAATGGAGTAATTACATCTGCATCATACTTCACAGCAGCATGGTGAGATGCAGATGAGACATCATAAGGAGAGAGCTCTTAGAAGGTTAGCGAGCTTTTCCAGTTGTGGAGGTCCTGGTTTAGCTTCAGAGTGGTTGATGAACGAAGACAAGAAAATCAGGTTTCCATATAGAAGGATGTATCCAGGTTTGACTGGCAGTGATACCCACCCCTCCAAGTATAGCGCTACCTGATGCACTGGAGTATTAGGAGGTTTGCAGAGAGCCTGGTTTTTATAAAACTTGAGGATCCATCCTTCCAATTCTCTGTCTCCAAATGTGCAGGTACCTCTGCCTCTGATTACCTTCACCTCCTAGTGAAAAGCACCCTGTCCTATACCGCTTCCCTTATCTCAACCTACAGATAGAGATGGGGACAGTATGCCACTTGGTTAAATTCACGGCTTCTGGGGTCACTCAGGCCAGAGTTCAAATCCCAGATCTGCTGTGTATAAGCTCTGTGATCTACAGAAAGTATCTGATTTTCAGTCTCCTCTTCTTAATATGATAAAATTAATAGCAGATACCTGGTCAGATTGCCAGAAAGCTTAAATCAGATACTGCAAGCCCTGGGAGCTGCACAGGATCTGACAAGTAGTAAGTGCTCAAAAAACAAGAGTCCTGTTGTAATATTGTAACCTCAGCTAGGGTCAAATGCTTTCTCTCCTTCCAGGTTTGTTTTATCAGTCCATTATATCTTCTCCATTCCTCCTCCTTGGACCTTCTTTCTCAACCCAGAATGAACCCAGTTCAGCCCCTGAATGACATTTCTTATTGAATTTCCTGTCCTGAGCACTGAGCAACTTGCGTGATAGATACATTTCTCAGACCATCTGAAGCTAAAGGATGAAGAAAACCAAATTCCCCTCCCTCTTATAGTAGGGGTACCTGACAGTGAAGGAACTTCATTATAGACACCCCAAGTACCAGCAGATGCCTACTTTTCTCTTCCGTCCATACCCAAGCAAACCCAGATGCTTTTCCTTTGTAAACCATGCTCAGAAAATGCATAGTCAGGATGTAGGAGCTTTTGGCTCATAGTTCTCAACAAATTCCCAACTCAAGATTCTTTTATTTTTCTTAGGTAAGCAGCGTAGCTATCAGCTGCAGGATATGTAAAGGGCATGGAGAGTTACTGAAGCATTGAGTTGAGAAGTGCAAATGTCAAAGGCAAAAAGAAAACTGTAAATATAGTCACAGACTTGAAAGTACAGGCAGCAAAACAGCTGTAGGATAAAATGTCCTTGGAAAATGGCTAAGATGCTGATTCAGAGTGTGGTCATTGACAATGGGCATTGGTACCTATAAGTCTCTTCCCGTATCCTGGCACATGGTAGGAGCTCAACAAAAACTAGTTGAATGAATGAATGAATTGTAGACAAAATACATATTTATTTTAATGATATAACTGGAATGGTGAAGCTGAAAGAGTTTAAAAGTTATGTTCTCACCTCAAGCTCTTTCTTTCATGATATATGAATTCTACATCATTCTCCTTTTTTACTATTTTATCAAATGCCTCTCTGCTTCTAGTTAGCATGACTATCAGGATGGCTGGCTCAAGACAATGCACTAATAAGGTCTGGCGTTTTGTGCACTTTATGCTGTAATGACCTCAGAATGCCTCACTCCCCTACAAGATCATAAAACAGTCTCAAATGCTAGAAGATGATCTAGGCTCCCATTTCTCTATTTATCTCCACCCCCTTGTAACTGTGATATGTGTTCAGATACACCATACTACTGTATTTCTATATAGAATCACCCCAGTCTCAGGTTTTTTTCCATTAAACCTCTTCACCCATCTCACTTTGTTCTGCTCTTTCATGTCTGTGGTGAGCACTGCCTATAGAGCCTCTTTCTTCCTGGTCCTCATATACTCACGTATTGAGTGTACTGAGTACACTCCACGCACTGATCTCTGCTGAGTGTCAACATGACTCAGGCTTCCACACCATCAACGCTTGACCCAAGAGTACTGCTCCTAGAAACTGCCTCTTCTTGAAGCTGCCAATGATGTTTCAATGACTAAATACGCTTTACTGATTATGAACCAAAAAGGCAATATTTTCTTCCACGCTTGTCAATTAACAATACTACCTTCTTATTAGGAATCCCTGAATATTGCAAACCATTGTAGAGGCAGTTGAAAAGTGAAACTGCTCAGACCCAATAAAGGGCTGACTTGTCTGCCGATGTGAGATGAAGTTTTTCTGGCTAGATGATGTTCTCTCTCGCTTACTCTCTCTCTCTCTGTCTCTCTCTGTAGGATGAGATAAGATCATAGGATTTTTAAAAATTTAATGTATCTTCCGCTAGCAGTGATAGATAGGTTCTTTGCCTATGACACTGAGTAAATTTATGGTCATCTTGGCTACGATCCTTAAAAGGAAATGTGGTACAATGGAATACTACACAGAACAAAATAGAATAAACTAGTGCTACATGCAACATGGATGACTCTCACAGAAATAATGTTGAACAAAAGAAACCGGAAACAAAGGAATACACACTCACGATTCCAGGGTTACAAAGCTTAAGGACAGGCAAAACAAATATATAGTGATAGAAGTTAGAATACGGTTACCTCTGAAGAGGTTATTGGCTAAAAGGGGGCACAATGGAGCTCTCTGGGGGTGCTGGAAATGTTCTGTATCTTGATCTTGATGGTGGTTACACAGATGTATACATATGGAAACATTTACTGGATTGTTCACAGAAGATTTATATGCTTAACTATATACATGTTATGCCTCAATTAAGAAGTTAAAAGCAAAACTTTGCAACATAGACGCTTGATAATTAAATCACAGGGACACCACAAAATGAGACATCTCCAAGATAAAATCCAGAATTTAGCTTTCAAATTTGTCTTCCAGGTGGAAAGGGTGCTTACTTCGGATAACTACCATATACTGTGGTTATTAGCCAAAATGGATGTACTGACTGTCCCTTATGGAATTAATTCTGGGGAGATTACTAAGCATTATAAAGTAGCTCTTTTTCCTTCTCAATCACAGTGCATTGCTGACAACATTCTCAGGGAAAACTGCATCAGGAACAAGTGACATTAGAGGCATCTTAATTCACATTTCCACTCACAAAACACTATTTCTAACTTTGATTTATTTCAAACTCAAAGAAATGTTTTTTTTTTTAATAACAAGAACTTATATTTCTGGTAATGTCGACCAAATCTGAAAAAGAATCCATCTGGACAAACTGCATTAGCTGTAAAAATGACATTTCAATATTCAGAATGCAGTTGGCTCAAGAGGAAGATTCCCTCTGTGGCCACATGTAGGCTGTGTAGTTTTCAAACAGTTCAGCCTTTTGGAACTTCTGAAATCCATTTAGTCTGGAAACTACTAGGGTCTAGTTCAATCAAAAAATAAGCCTGGGTTGCTAAAGAGTACAAAAGCCATCATAGGAAAAAAATCAATTTTGGAAGGCCTTACATAGCTCTCAGCGTTGAAGTCTGAAAGCTCACTTTCCATGAAAGGCAGCAGCTACTGTCGGAGGACATTCCCAGGCACCCCTCTTGGACAGCTGTGCCTACCTGGGCACCTGTTCTCAGAGGTCATGTCGTTTAGCACATTGGGACATGGAATCCTTAGTACCTTCTTTTCCATAATATTCGGTCCAATTCAAGTGACACTTTCCTTTAGTACTCACCATGGTGTGGTGGGAAGAGTACTGCAGGCTTCAGCTCAAATCTCATCTCTACCACATATTACTATCTGTGACCTACAATTCAACATTCAGTTTCCTCATTTATAAAAAGGGCTGATAGTCATACTTTTTTCAAAATTTCTGTGAACATCAGTGATTAAAGTAGAGTCTGTCTCTTGGAAAGTATTCAATAATTTCCAGCTAGTGATATTATTACACAAACAGGCATAATAAACTGTAGCAACCTCTGGGTATTGTTGATAGAAATAAGGATGAGTGAGTACAAATCTTTCAGTCAGATGGGCCACATTCAACAGCTATCATTCATTGAGTACTACCTAAAAACCACTGTAGAGGTCACAAAGGCGATTCACTCCAACTCTCTCCCATGAGGAACCCACAGCCAAGGGGATGAGAAAGACGTGGTGTTAGCTATACCTAGTACAATGCCTGGCACATAAACATGCTCAACTATATTTACTGAATGACTTCCTCTATCATTTTTCTATTTGCTCTTTAATCTGTTTCTGCTCTAATCTTCATTACTTGCTGCTTTGAGTTACATTGCTCTTCATTTCCTAATTTCTTAAGATGAAAGTTTAGGTTACTAATTTGATATCTATATCCTTTTTAAAAAATACAGTCATCAACAGCTATACATTTCCCCGTAAATACTGCTTTAACTGCAGCCTGTAAGTTTTGGTATGTTGTGTTTTCAATTTCATTCATCTCAAACTATTTTCTGATTTCCTTTATTCTCAGACTGGATAACTCAACTGACCTATAGTCATTCTAAATATTTGGTATTGTGGACTTAGCATCATTACTACTTAATTCCAGAGATTTTCAAGAAAAGTGTAGATAACTTATATCTGAAGTCTTACCCACCTCAAGTTTTTCAAGTCCTTTTCTCAGTGATGTTTTGTTTTCCAGTCACATCTTTTACGATACCTCATTATACAAGGAAAATAAAATTTGCCTTGAGAGCAGCTTTATAAAGACTAACACATTACCCATTAGTTGCAAAGAACAGAGCTTCTGAAAGTTTGCAGGAAAATATTTACCAACGCTCACTTCCATTTTTCTTTTTTTTTTTCTTTTTTTAAATAAACTTATTTATTTATTTTTTACTGTGTTGGGTCTTCGTTTCTGTGCGAGGGCTTTCTCTAGTTGTGGCAAGCAGGGGCCACTCTTCATCGCGGTGCGCGGGCCTCTCACTATTGCGGCCTCTCTTGTTGCGGAACACAGGCTCCAGACGCGCAAGCTCAGTAGTCGTGGCTCACGGGCCAAGTTGCTCCGCGGCATGTGGGATCTTCCCAGACCAGGGCTCGAACCCGTGTGCCCTGCATTGGCAGGCAGATTCTCAACCACTGCGCCACCAGGGAAGCCCTCCATTTTTCTTGTTGTTTCTCCTGCTAGAAGATCCATGTCCATCTCTCTGCACATCTCAATGGTTTTATTACCACCCTGGCAACTGTGCTCAGAGAGCAGCTTACTGGTTCCCACCAGCCCTTTAATCCAGTAGGCTGTTTACTCTCTCTTATTTCTTAGTAATCAGATTGTCAAACAAGAACTGACTTACCCTGTGCTCTTCAGCCTCCTTCCCAAAAACCTTCCTTCATTTTAGCATCAATCGAGTGCTGTTTCTGTGTGTTCTGTATTCCGTTATTCTCATTGCTAGTAGCTTTGTGGATCATGAGATTTTGGCCACTCTTACCCAACATCCTTCGAATTAATTTTTAAAAAAGCGCATTTTCCAGATGACTGTATTTGCATCTCTCTGATGAGAAATATCTCCAGCAGAGATGATCTGAAGGGGTCCTGTTTTTGTACCAACCCATTGCGTGAAGCACTCAAGCACTGTGCTTGCAATTATTGAGCAGTTACAACCTATTACTGCAGAGTTATTTTGTTCTGCAAATTCTATGGGAGGATAGTAATCAGAGAAAATAGAAGAAAGGAAGAGGCAGGGTATGAGTTGGGAGAAAAAATTTTTAAATACTCAAAGAACTGTATAAGAAATACAAATAAATTTTGCCTTTGAAATGTAGTTTATAAGAACTGAAGACAAAATTTTCTTGTCCTTTAGAAAAGAAACATGCACATTTATATACTAACCAGACACTGACCAAATCTAAAGGGAATCCTCCCACAGCTACTATAACAAATCTGAAGAAAAAGAAAAGCCTAATGTGTTTATAAGGAAGATCATTAAAAATATATACATATATATGTTAAAGAAACATCAAAAGATAAGCTCTTGATATGACCCTAATACTGATAAGGTCTCCCTCCTATTTTATCTGACGCCAAATTACTTTCTAAGTAAAGGATTTTTGCAATAAATTTTTCCCTCCTTAGGGAACAGAGCTCAGCTACTACTGACATCTTGAAAGTTCTCTCTGCTCTGTAAACCAATGGCAAACACCTTGGCTTTTGTAGATCCCAGGCAACATTCTGACCAGGGCTTAGTAACAGTCACTTCCATCATAAACTTATAAATCTGTACCAAAAAAAAGCATGAGGAGAAGATATTTTCCTGCAGGATATATCAAGATAGTACTGAATGGTATGCTCATACGTTACAGTGCTAGAAAAGCCAGACCATGACTAGAGATGGTCTAGCATCCTCAAAAAGGCCGCTCTCTACTCCTTACAAAATAGAGCTCTTAAACATTCCATTCACATTTGACACCCTCTGTATGTCTCAGAAAATGTACATCTGGGTTTTCTCCAGCCAAACATTTATAGTAGGAGCACAGTGACAGAAACAGCGCCTGCAACATTCTTATACTCATCATGCAGTGGACAAGTCCACCAGCAGCCATGTTAAGTAGTTTGGAGCTTTCCTCACCTTTTAACTCAGTGTACAGAAAAGTGTTTTAGGCCAACTTCCACAGATTGAACATTACTTCTATTTTTTAAATTAAACCTCATTTTGAAATAATTGTAGATTCACATGCAGTTGAGAGATCCTGTCTACACTTTACCCACGTCTTGCCAAATCAGGGTATGGACACTGATCCAGTCAAGCTAGGGAATATTTCCATCACCATAAGGATCCCTCATATTGCCCTTTTGGAACCACACTCACCTCCTTGCTCCCTACTTTCCCTGACCCCTGACTTCTTCTATTTTGATACTTATATAGCCTTGTATTCACTCATCCATTCACTCAATCATTTATTAAGTGAACGAATATTTATTGAACCTTTATATGCCAAGTACTGAAGATACAATAATGTGCAAAAATCAGATGTGATTGAACTTCACAATCTAGTAGGTGAGGCAGATACTAACCAAACAAGTCTTCAAATAAATGTAAAGTTTAAAATGTGATAAATACCACAGTTAGGCAGTAAGTACTACGAAGCCATTAGAGTGAGATTTAATGGGGACGAGGACAGAGTAAGCTTCACAGAGGAAGCAAGGACTAGGCTGATATTTGAAGATGAGTTGAAGTAACTGAATGAAAATGTTGTACTGAGCATTCCAGGCAGAAGGAATAGATGCAAAGGACAGCAGGCCCAGGATAACTACAACACAGCCTTCTCACCAGATTTCCACACTTTAATTATTCCTCTCGCTCCCACATTTTAATCTCATAGTGGAGAATTTTGTGGAAGTTACAGCAGAATCTTAGAACAGGGACACAGAGAGCAAAAGTAAGACAGCAAAGCCCATTAAAGAAATTATTACCAATCTCTGTGTAGGGTCTAATTTGTGAGACCAAGACACTGTCCATCGAATATGTTCCTGCCTCTCCTAGAAGAGAATTTCCAGCAGAGCGAACCCTGGTTCTTACTATTGAGAAGTTGTCTTTCACAGTCTGAGTTTCGCCTGAATTTAATGGGGGAGATTTAATATTTAAGAAATGTCAAGTGCCTTAAAAAACATAATGGCTTTTGACCCTACAGTCCCATAAGAATATGTCCTAAGGAAAAACCCAGAAATATAAAAGAAAATTTATACATAAACTTTTTCATTCCATTGTTATTTACTAGATTAAAAACAAGATAGTATCCATGATAATGTCAAACAATAGGGCACTGATTAAATGATTATGGAATATGCATATGACATAGCATCACTGCAGCATTTTATAGTTATATTTCCAAAGATTTTATAATAGCATTGAAAAACACTCCTGATCTAAGTTTAAGCAAAACAAGCCAAACAACAAAAATCATGATAAAAATCTGTATACACATATAATTCCAGTAATACTAAAGACAAGAAAAAAGAGCCAGCCAATGACAGAATGACAGTGGTTATTTCTAGGTGGTGGGATCTTAAATAATTTTTATTTTCTTGTTTAGACTTTTATTTATTTGTGCATTTATTTATTTGATATTCGGAAAATAATCCATAGACTATTACATATTTTTAAAAGCCAGCAATATGACAGGTGGAAGGAATTATAACAGGGGTTTTAGCTTCACTTTTGACTTGACTAAATTTGTGATTTTAGAATAGCCTCATAGTCTCGTCTTCCTCACTCAGATGTTGGAGAAATTGCCCTGGCTCTCTCACAGAACTGGGAATAAAGAAAGGAATTACAAGTAAGAATCCTCCATATAACAAAAATGTGAAGCCTCAAAAGCAGCATCAATGACAGCATACCGCTAAGTGTCAGAAGGTACAAAAATTAAGTGACTTTCCGAGAACCCTGCCTCAGATCCCTTGGCATGTGAAATGAAAAACTAGAGGAAGCACAGAAATGCAGTAGGTAAATAAATAATGTATCACTGTGGTCATTTTAAGGCTGACATTCCTTCACAGTTGGCAATAATGATCTCTGATCCCTCTATCCTTGAACTTTCTGTCCAGTGTGGAGGCTCTGTTCGATGATTTAATTTATTCACATTTCGTTTTTAAAGCATCCCCTTAGTAAATTTTCAAGATTCTCAGGCGGGTGGGTAGAACGTTCCTTTTTTTTTTAAGATGACTATTTAACAGCTCAAACATGTTTCCAGCTGAATTCAAAACTTCATTTGTGCTAGAGAACCATGGCATGCATACCTCATTTCATAGGATAGCTAGATGCTATAGATTTCTGAAGGAAACGAGTTTAAAGAATTTCACTATATATGCTTAGAAGCCATAAAAGTTCCCAGTCTGCTGCTATCATTTTACAGTGATATGGCTATTAGTCCTGCTCTTCTGAGGAGTACCAGCTGTACATACCAATACTTCTCCTTGCAGTGCAGCCCATCTAGCTGCTGGTATAAGAGCCCACTGAAAGCACATGTGGTATTTGTAAGCACAACTCTGTGGTTAGGGAGAAGTGCATCCCAGACGAATGTGTGCTCATCTCCCATGATTCAGTGGTAGCCCTGAACCAGCACTCTTCCCCCTGAACCGGGGGAAGAACCAGCTTCAATCTGATCTCAAACATGATACTAAATAAGCAGACCGACCTCTTGAAATAAATGGAATTCCTCATTAGAAGAGCACAGGGGACAAGCACAGGACTTGAGGTGCCCCTGTTTCATAGCTGTGGGACCCTGAGTGAGTCATTAACTTCTCTGGGCTTCTAATCCTTGATCTCAAAACAGGAAATGACACACTTCAAAAGCCTGTCATGTAGATAAATGAAATACAGAACATGAAAGCAATCTGTTAATTCACAAGCACTAATCAGATAACAAGAGATTGGACAAGGCCAGGGAAAGATGATTATTTTAGAATCAGAAGAGTTTATGCCTTATTGGTCCTCTATAAAGTGATGAGTTTGGGGGTTCCTGCTGTTATAGATTGAAAATGATCACAAATCTTTGCAGCTTTTCCCATCAAGAGATGGAGTCTATTTCTCTACTCCTTGAGTGTAGACCAGTCTTGTGACTTGCTTCGACCAACAAAATATGGCTGAGGTGACACTGTGGGACTTCTGAGCCTACTGTCCTCACAGCTTCCATCCTCACCGTCTTGTAACCCAGCATCCACAGGAAGAAGCTCAAGCTGGCCACCTGGCCTCCTGGAGGATGAGACCATGAGGTGAGAGAGAACCAGCCTTCCCAGCCATCCCCGGTGTCCTAGCTAAAGTCCCCAAGTGACACCAAGTGGAGCAGGAACACACCACCCCAGCTGAGCCTGATTTCTGAACCACAGAATCACAGACGAACAGACAAAGATTGTCATTCTAAACTCTTAGGTTTCAGAGTGGCTTGTTATGCAACAAAAGCTACCTGATCCATCTTTCACGTCTCCTCTCTGACAAGAGTGGACTCTGGTGTAAACATCTCATCAAGAACAGCCTGTAAGAACTCAGTGATTTCTACTGATTTTTGTCAAGATGATTAACAGTCCATTGGAGGAGGAAAAGCAGCTGAGGAAGTTCAGTAAAATTTGAGAGAAATAAAATTTGTTTCTGAGCACAGTAACGCCTCTTGTGTCTGGAGTTCAGCTCTGACAATCTTATCATTTCAGAATACAAGAGAAAACTTTTATAGGAGGAAAGGTGATGCCACAAAGCCCATGTGCTGAGATGCATTTTACTCACAACCAAAGCCTTCACTCTTGCTTTACACTTAGTTCTAACCAGCTTGACTTTCTGGTTTCTAAGCTGCTAGAAAATTAGAAGAGTGATACAGTGTGCAGACACGTTTAGTGGTGAGAAGTGAGAAAAAACTACTCAAAGTCAAGGAAGTGGGGAGGGAGAGAACACTAAAAATGACAGAGGCACTCAAGTAGCACGGCAATTAGTACAGAGGCAAACATCTCCAGGGGGCCCAAGAAATGGGCACTGAGGGCACCGCTGCATTAGAGCTTGATGCAGAAATGTAAAACATATCAGTAAATTTTAGAAAAGGTTTTCAACCAAAGAGCATAAACTCAGTTTGGATGCTTAGCTGGGTGAGGCTTCAATGAGCTGATGAGCTCAGCCCACACTTCCCTGCAGGGTCCAGCCAGCGAGAGCTGCTCCGGAGACGCTGGGTGAGTGCCACCCCGCTGCTCGTGCTGCCCACAGCTGGCTCCCTGGCTTACTTGTTTATGGGAGTTTTTTGTTTCTTTCTTCTTCTCTGGGGAATGTTCCCTTAAGCCTGGAAGCCTTCTGGAGAAGGACCAGAAGGAATGGAAATGGTGTCTGTAGAAAGGCCAAAATCAAAAATCCCTTTTCAGATGCCCATCAATCAGACAGGGTCTGAGTTTGGGTTCTTGATTAAAAGCCATAGAAACTTATTTTGGCAAACTTCAGCAGAAAGGGAATTTTCTAGAAGGCAGTGGGGACACTTGCAGGATCTAAGTAAAGGCCGAAGGGTTTGGCATGGAATATTCAACTGCAGATTGGGGGACACATGCCCTGGATTTACTACCACATCATGACTGCACACTGCGGAATGTAGTAATTCCCCAGAGGAAAGTGGGGTGCTCTTAAGAATGGATTATGTGTGGAGAAAAAACCAAGCAAAAGCCGCACACACTCAGGATGGCATGTTTAGGCCCCAACTGTGTCCAACCTGGAATCCTGAGGAGGGTCCTGGCAGTGCCCACCTACCTCCAGGGCTGGAGATGGTGGATGAAGGCAGACTCTCTTTGCTCACACTGCAACTCAACCGTACGCTTCAAAGCCCTCTGTTTGTAAAGCGTGCCTTTCCCTTTGGATCCGATGACTTGGACTAGATGCAGTTTTTCTGTTTTGGTCTCTGTGATGCCTCTGCTCTCAACTCCCCCGCTGCCCCTCCCACAGCCATGGCAGAGGGGGATCTGATCAGATAGATACTGCAGGACTGTGGCAGACGGTCTGTCACACAGGCATCCAGTTCCATTGAGAGGAAAGGCTTTTATCTCCTCGGCTGCCTTGGCTCACTTGAACCTGGGGGAGCGGCTTTGGCATGAAAGGAAACAGCTGACACAGCAGCTGGATTGACAGCAGAGCATCTGAGAAGGGTCAACGGTTTGCCTGGATTACACAGTGCGATTAAACATACTTAGGGTTTTACAGAGCTCCAAACAAATCCCCCTGTTAGTGACCTAGTAGTTGGGGTTTAACAGACCTTAACGAAGCTTCCCGTTGCCTCTGCCAGGTGGTCCTCTTCTCATACCCTAAACTGATTTATTTCTCATTCATTCTTCATACGCTATTCCTCAGGAGCACTGATGGATATAGAATTTTCCAGATTTTATTTAAGTTGAGCCATTCAAAGAAATGGATATAGTCCCTTTGACTCTTGTGTATTTAAATACAAATACTACAAATACAAATATATACTAAAATATGCTAAAATACTATACATACAGATAAATACTAAAAATAAACACACACACACACAAGAACACAATCTTCTCACTTTGGCTGTACCTTTTCATTCTTTTAAGCTTCTGAGACCTTCACTCCAAAAAGGGCTATAGGCGAGTTGAATATTAAAAAGGAAGAGTATGAAGGTATAAGAATTCCATTTGACAAATGTTCATTTTACCCATGGTGTGTGAGAGATTATGAAAAGCACTGAAGAGGATTTGAACAATGAACTAGACATGTTTCTTCCATGAGGGCGCTCATGGTATAACGTACAGAATAAGAAAAACAACAACAACAAAATATCAGACACGATAGGGTACTCGCTGTCCCCAAGGCACTCTGCTAAATGGTTTCCTTTACACACAGCAAAGCAGTAAATGTGCTAAAAACAACCTGATGAGGTAAGTAATGCCTGGACTCCTGACCACGATGCTATGCAGCCTCCCTACAGACAGCAAGATGAACAGAGCAACTGGAGAATGAGGGAAGCAACAAGGAAAGGACGATGGGGTGGTGGGAGGGGAACACTTCCCTCTGGAGCAATCAAAACAGTCTTCAAGGAAGAAGCAGCAAATGGCTTGAGTAAGGTTTCAAAAGGTGGAGACGAGGAAGGGTAAAGTAGGCACAGTATGAGGACACACCAACACACAGAGACAGCTGCATGGGTTGTGGGACAAACAGCAAGTCCACAGGTGTGGTGGAGCAAGGGCAGGCGAGACTGGAAAGAGAAGTTAAGAAGAGGTTCTGCAGATCCTTAAGAGCTGGCTGGCGAGCTAGGACTCTCCTGAAAGCAAGAGGGATCTTCAAATGTGTAGGACCGGGATCTGAGCGGCAATGTGGGGAGACGGACCCAGAAGCCTGTGTCTGACAGCCAGGCTGGGACAACCAGGGAGGGAGAGGGGTTCCAACCAGACGATGGGGGAGAGACTTAGGGAGAGCAGGAGAGTGCCAGCAGCAGGGCAGTGCAGGCGACTGGCCAGGGAGGTGGGATTCCAAGGGGACTGGAACCTGAGATGCTGCTAATAAAGAGAGGAAGTATGGGAGGAGGAGCAGGTCTGATGGGAAAGAAATCAACTCGGGCCTGCGGTACCAACAGGAAGTGACCGGGAGTTGTCCTTTCTGCACCTGGACATGAAAGTGAGTCCAGGAAGTGCTGATGGGGGATCCGTTTCAGTGAGGAGATGGCTGAAGCTGGGCGTGGAAGTGGATGCCTAGTGAAACTCCTGTCCTGTAGTTAAGATCTACAGTCTCTTGTCCGCAATTCTGAAAGGCAAAGAGTTCTGAAAACAAGCCCATTTATTTATTTACTTATTTGTAGTCCCAGGCAAACTCACTTGCCACAAAAGACATGAGACTTCTTATCGTCTCTGCTTATCCCACTGAGAGTAAGAAGTGATACATTTTGCTGAAGAAATATTCCTGCATTTGATCGTGTACTGTCCCAGGCCCCACCAAGGAAGCTACATCATAAAGCATATACAGTACAGACGCCCTGTTACCTTTCTAAAATCCCCCAAATTGTGAATTCTAAAGCACACCTGGCTGCAAGACTTCTAGGGAAGAGATTTTGGGAATGTAACTTACTTTCTGAAAACAGCAAGTGGAGAAATAATTCTAAAATCTAATTCTGAGGGCTAACTCTGTGCTCAGAACACTTCTAAGTACTTTATTTTAATTTTCATAATAATCGTCCAAAGTGAGAACCGTGATCACCTTTATTCTACACATAAAGGATCTGAGGGTCAGGCGGGTTAGCTATAAGTCGCAGAGCTGATACTGATCCCAGGCAGGCTTATTCCTAAGGCTGTGCTCTTTACCACTACAGCATACTGCCTCCAAATTAATCTGTAAAACTATTTAGAAATAAATCAAATCAATCCCCGTTTAGATTAGCGAATAGCAGGGAACAAATGCTTTTTACTACATTTCCACAAATGATATAAGGGCATGGTTCAGCCAGGTTAGTCTCTCATTTACATTCTGGCAAAGCATAGGGAACGATACTAGAGGACAGCTCAAGTAAGATGTTTCTGTGTGGGCCCTACAGTCCGTATACACAGTTTTCCATAGTTCTCCTTGCCAGGTAAAGAAGCTGGGCATTGAGTCAGAAAAGCAGAGCTGATAAGAACGTAGGCTCTGGGGTCAGACTGCTTTAGTTCTACCACCTTGTAGTTTGTGATTCTAGTCAAATTAATTAACCGCTTGGAGCCTCAGTTTTCCCCTCTTTAAAATGGGATTAATTAAAAACTATATCATAGACTCACTGGATGATTTAAAGTGAGATAACTCTTACAAGGCTTTTGGCAGAGTGCCAGGCTGATAGTGACTCCTCAATAAGCTTTGAATTTTTGTAATTGGCAAGACTCCTGCAGGGCCAGAGCTCCTTGTGGGAATTTCTGACAACCGGTAAGCTTTGTGGATTTCCCTGAAGGTAAGGTTATTATTTGCCAAGTGTCATCCTATTCTCTTCCAGCTTTTCTGAGCTTCATGGACATCAGTCCAATTTAAGGATCCTTTCCAATTCCACAGTCAAAAGACAGACTGATTTAGGTCTATCTGTGGATAGTGTAAGCCCTGACTTGGAAAGATGCTTTCAGCTTGGTTATTCTCCAGTGTTTTCTCTGGCTGTGTAGTCAGTTTGACACATGACAGTATCCACCCTAGTACTTTGGATTCAGCCCTGAGAGTGAGCTGAAGTGGGCCTGCCTGGAGCATCAGGACTAAGCCTAATGTGTATCGTCCCATCTCAAGTGGATACCTGTATAGTCTCTGGGCATGGAATGGAATTATATTTCTGCTCAATCTTATTCCTAAGGTACATTTTGAATTGGAAAGGGGGGTTGGGCTTTGTTCAAATTCTATTTAGTAATGATGAAGTTCATCACATGCTTTACACATAGTAGATATTCAATAAGAGTCAGAAGGCACAAGATGTGACCAATGAGCACAAAATGGGGCTGATCCAGAAGTTTTGTGCTCTGCAGCCCTGTGTTACCATGGTAATTCATTCCGGGGATAGTAGCTGGTTATATGTTAAGTGACACCAGTCTTCTCTGATCAGAGTAGGTTGTTTCTCGTTCAGGGAAAATTGATCGTCCCTGAGTCTGTTTTCCTTGTTTGGCTCTCCACTTATCTTCCAGTTTGCGGTATGGCTACTTGGCTTGTGATGCTTGCCTTGATTCCGACACAAAGAAGAAAAATAGAAGAATCCAGCAAACAGTTAATGGAATGCTTGGCAAAGTAAAACTAGGGCTTATTCATGCAGCAGAGTAGCTGATAATTGCCTTTATTATTCTAGGCTAGACTGAGGTCATTGTCTGATGAAATTGGACAATTTGAAAAATGGGGGAAAATGAACACAATTTAAGTTTATTTAGACACAACTTCTATATTTTCTTTTACTTTCTTATCAACGTTTGGCTTTTAGTAAGAGGGAACAGGAAAAAAGAGAGGAGATGAAGCAGAGTGGTAAATAAGGAGGCATGTATTAAGGAAAATAATCTTTGACACATTAAGTAATTCTTTCATTCAAAATAGCAAGTGGTAGAAAAGCAAATAAACATAGATAACTTTAAATCAGTACAAATACATCCTATTTTATTCCTGGAATCTAGCACAGTGATAGTTTTATGACACTGCCATTTAATTATCACATGTTGCACTCCCAATTCTGGCCTCTCAGACTTTATGAATATCTACCTCTGGCATAAGAAAGGGAAGGGAGGGAGGGAGGGGGAGGGAGGGAGGGAGGAAGGAAAGGGAAGGGAAGGAAGGGGAAAAAGAAGGGAGGAAGGGAGGGAAGAAGGGAAGAAAACTGCATGACTCACAGCTCTTCCTACAATGAATAAGACTCAGTGAACTAGAATTCAGTTAATCAGATTCTCCTCTACCCCCCACCTTAATTAATCACTTTGGCTACAGTCATTCTTAATTCCATCATCCCTTTCCTCTCATCCATTCCACTGATACTTAAATCTTGTCAATTCTACCTCAAATACATTGAGTTTAAGAAAAAAACTTGAGGATTAACCAAGATGTCAGAGTAGAAGGGCGTGCTCTCACTCCCTCTTGCGAGAGCACCAGAATCACAACTGGCTGCTGGACAATCATCGACAGGAAGACACTGGACTTCACCAAGGAGGATACCCCACGTCCAAGGACAGAGGAGAAGCCACAATGAGACAGTAGGAGGGGCGCAATCAGAGTAAAATCAAATCCCATAACTGCTGGGTGGGTGACTCACAGACTGGCGAACACTAATACCACAGAAGTCCACCCACTGCAGTGAAGGTTCTGAGCCCCACGTCAGGCTTCCCAACCTGGGGGTCCGGCAACGGGAGGAGGAATTCATAGAGAATCAGACTTTGAAGCCTAGTGGGAAATGATTGCAGGACTTCGACAGGACTGGGGGAAACAGAGACCCCACTCTTGGAGGGCACACACGGAATAGTGTGCACATCGGGACCCGGGGGAAGGAGCAGTGACCCTGGGGGAGACTGAACCAGACCTACCTGCTAGTGTTGGAGGGTCTCCTGCAGAGGCAGGGGCTGGCTCTGTTTCACTGTGGGGACAAGGACACTGGCAGCGGAGGTTCTGGGAAGTACTCCTTGGCGTGAGCCCTCCCAGAGTCTGCCATTAGCCCCACCAAAGAGCCCAGGTAGGCTCCAGTGTTGGGTTGCCTCAGGCAAAACAACCAACAGGGAGGGAACCCAGCCCCACCCATCAACAGTCAAGTGGATTAAAGTTTTAGGGAGCTCTGACCACCACAGCAACAGTCAGCTCTACCCACCACCAGAGCCTCACATCAAGCCTCTTAGATAGCCTCAACCACCAGAGGGCAGACAGCAGAAGCAAGAAGAACTACAATCCTGCAGCCTGTGGAACAAAAACCACATTTACAGAAAGACAGACAAGATGAAAACGCAGAGAGCTATATACCAGATGAAGGAACAAGAAAAAACCCAAAAAAACAACTAAATGAAGTGGAGATAGGCAACCTCTCAGAAAAAGAATTCAGAATAATGATAGTGAAGATGATCCAGGACCTCGGAATAAGAATGGAGGCAAAATTGAGAAGATGCAAGAAATGATTAACAAAGACCTAGAAGAATTAAAGAACAAACAGAGATGACCAATACAATAACTGAAATGAAAACTACAGTAGAAGGAATCAATAGCAGAATAACTGAAGCAGAAGAACGGTAAGTGACCTGGAAGACAGAATGGTGGAAGTCACTGCTGCGGAACAGACTAAAGAGAAAAGAATGAAAAGAAATGAAGACAGCCTAAGAAACCTCTGGGACAACATTAAACGCAACAACATTCGCATTATAGGGGTCCCAGAAGGAGAAGAGAGAGAGAAAGGACCAGAGAAAATATTTGAAGAGATTATAGTCGAAAACTTCCCTAACATGGGAAAGGAAATAGCCACACAAGTCCAGGAAGCACAGAGAGTCCCATACAGGATAAACCCAAGGAGAAACACGCCAAGACACACAGTAATCAAAGTGGCAAAAATTAAAGACAAAGAAAAATTACTGAAAGCAGCAAGGGAAAAACGACAAATAACATACAAGGGAACTCCCATAAGGTTAACAGCTGATTTCTCAGCAGAAACTCTACAAGCCAGAAGGGAGTGGCATGATATACTTAAAGTGATGAACAGGAAGAAACTACAACCAAGATTACTCTACGCAGCAAGAATCTCATTCAGATTCAACAGAGAAATCAAAAGCTTTACAGACAAGCAAAAGCTAAGAAAATTCAGCACCACCAAACCAGCTCTACAACAAATGCTAAAGGAACTTCTCTAAGTGGGAAACACAAGAGAAGAAAAGAACCTACAAAAACAAAACCAAAACAATTAAGAAAATGGTCATAGGAACATACATATCAATAACTACCTTAAACGTGAATGGATTAAATGCTCCAACCAAAAGACACAGGCTTGCTGAATGGATACAAAAACAAGACCCATATATATGCTGTGTACAAGAGACCCACTTTAGACCTAGGGACACGTACAGACTGAAAGTGAGGGGATGGAAAAAGATATTCCATGCAAATGGAAATCAAAAGAAAGCTGGAGTAGCTATACTCATATCAGATAAAATAGACTTTAAAATAAAGAATGTTACAAGAGACAAGGAAGGACATTACATAATGATGAAGGGATCAATCCAAGAAGAAGATATAACAATTATGAATATATATGCACCCAACATAGGAGCACCTCAATACATAAGGCAACTGCTAACAGCTATAAAAGAGGGAATTGACAGCAACACAACAATAGTGGGGGACTTTAATACCTCACTTACACCAATGGATAGATCTTCCAAAATGAAAATAAATAAGGAAACAGAAGCTTTAAATGACACAATAGACCAGATACATTTAATTGATATTTATAGGACATTCCATCCAAAAACAGCAGATTACACATTCTTCTCAAGTGCACACGGAACATTCTCCAGGATAGATCACATCTTGGGTCACAAATCAAGCCTCAGTAAATTTAAGAAAATTGAAATCATATAAAGCATCTTTTCTGACCACAGCGCTATGAGATTAGAAATGAATTACAGGGAAAAAAACGTAAAAAACACAAACACATGGAGGCTAAACAATACGTTACTAAATAACCAAGAGATCACTGAAGAAATCAAAGAGGAAATCAAAAAATACCTAGAGACAAATGACAATGAAAACACGACGACCCAAAACCTATGGGATGCAGCAAAAGCAGTTCTAAGAGGAAAGTTTATAGCTATACAAGCCTACCTAAAGAAACAAGAAAAATCTCAAGTAAACAATCTAACCTTACACCTAAAGAAACTAGAGAAAGAAGAACAAACAAAACCCAAAGTTAGCAGAAGGAAAGAAATCATAAAGATCAGAGAGGAAATAAATGAAATAGAAACAAAGAAAACAATAGCAAAGATCAATAAAACTAAAAGCTGGTTCTTTGAGAAGATAAACAAAATTGATAAGCTATTAGCCAGACTCATCAAGAAAAAGAGGGAGAGGACTCAAATCAATAAAATCAGAAATGAAAAAGGAGAAGTTACAACAGACACCGCAGAAATACAAAGCATCCTAAGAGACTACTACAAGCAACTTTATGCCAATAAAATGGACAACCTGGAAGAAATGGACAAATTCTTAGAAAGGTATAACCTTCCAAGACTGAATCAGGAAGAAACAGAAAATATGAATAGACTAATCACAAGTAATGAAATTGAAACTGTGATTAAAAATCTTCTAACAAACAAAAGTCCAGGACCAGATGGCTTCACAGATGAATTCTATCAAACATTTAGACAAGAGCTAACACCTGTCCTTCTCAAACTCTTCCAAAAAATTGCAGAGGAAGGAACACTCCCAAACTCATTCTATGAGGTCACCATCACCCTGATACCAAAACCAGACAAAGACACTACAAAAAAAGAAAATTACAGACCAATATCACTGATGAATATAGATGCAAAAATCCTCAACAAAATACTAGCAAACAGAATCCAACAACAGATTAAAAGGATCATACACCACGATCAAGTGGGATTTATCCCAGAGATGCAAGGATTACTCAACATATGCAAATCAATCAATGTGATACACCATATTAACAAATTGAAGAATAAAAACCATATGATCATCTCAATAGATGCAGAAAAAGCTTTTGACAAAATTCAACACCCATTTATGATAAAAACTCTCCAGAAAGTGGGCATAGAGGGAAACTACCTCAACATAATAAAGGCCATATATGAGAAACCCACAGCAAACATCATTCTCAACGGTGAAAAACTGAAAGCATTTCCTCTAAGATCAGGAACGAGACAAGGATGTCCACTTTCACCACTATTATTCAACATAGTTCTGGAAGTCCTAGCCATGGCAGTCAGAGAAGAAAAAGATATAAAAGGAATACAAATTGGAAAAGAAGAAGTAAAACTGTCACTGTTTGCAGATGACATGATACTATACATAGAGAATCCTAAAACTGCCACCAGAAAACTGCTAGAGCTAATTAATGAATATGGTAAAGTTGCAGGAAACAAAATTAATGCACAGAAATCTCTTGCATTCCTATACACTAATGATGAAAAATCTGAAAGTGAAATTATGGAAACACTCCCATTTACCATTGCAACAAAAAGAATAAAATACCTAGGAATAAACCTACCTAGGGAGACAAAAGACCTGTATGCAGAAAACTATAAGACACTGATGAAAGAAATTAAAGATGATACCAACAGATGGAGAGATACACCATGTTCCTGGATTGGAAGAATCAACATTGTGAAAATGAGTATACTACTCAAAGCAATCTACAGATTCAATGCAATCCCTATCAAATTACCAATGGCATTTTTTACAGAGCTAGAACAAATCATCTTGAAATTTGTATGGAGACACAAAAGACCCCGAATAGCCAAAGCAGTCTTGAGGGAAAAAAACGGAGCTGGAGGAATCAGACTCCCTGACTTCAGACTATACTACAAAGCTACAGTAATCAAGACAATATGGTACTGGCACAAAAACAGAAACATAGATCAATGGAACAAGATAGAAAGCCCAGAGATAAACCCACGCACCTATGGTCAACTAATCTATGACAAAGGAGGCAAAGGTATACAATGGAGAAAAGACAGTCTCTTCAATAAGTGGTGCTGGGAAAACTGGACAGCTACATGTAAAAGAATGAAATTAGAATACTCCCTAACACCATACACAAAAATAAACTCAAAATGGATTAGAGACCTAAATGTAAGACTGGACACTATAAAACTCTTAGAGGAAAACATAGGAAGAACACTCTTTGACATAAATCACAGCAAGATCTTTTTTGATCCACCTCCTAGAGTAATGGAAATAAAAACAAAAATAAACAAATGGGACCTAATGAAACTTCAAAGCTTTTGCACAGCAAAGGAAACCATAAACAAGACGAAAAGACAACCCTCAGAATGGGAGAAAATATTTGCAAACGAATCAACGGACAAAGGATTAATCTCCAAAATATATAAACAGCTCATTCAGCTCAATATTAAAGAAACAAACACCCCAATCCAAAAATGGGCAGAAGACCTAAATAGACATTTCTCCAAAGAAGACATACAGACGGCCATGAAGCACATGAAAAGATACTCAACATCACTAATTATTAGAGAAATGCAAATCAAAACTACAATGAGGTATCACCTCACACCAGTTAGAATGGGCCTCATCAGAAAATCTACAAACAACAAATGCTGGAGAGGGTGTGGAGAAAAGGGAACCCTTTTGCACTGTTGGTGGGAATGTAAATTGATACAGCCATTATGGAGAACAATATGGAGGTTCCTTAAAAAACTAAAAATAGAATTACCATATGACCCAGCAATCCCACTACTGGGCATATACCCAGAGAAAACCATAATTCAAACAGACACATGCACCCGAATGTTCACTGCAGCACTATTTACAATAGCCAGGTCATGGAAGCAACCTAAATGCCCATCGACAGATGAATGGATATAGAAGATGTGGTACATATATACAATGGAATATTACTCAGCCATAAAAAGGAACGAAATTGAGTCATTTGTTGAGACGTGGATGGATATAGAGACTGTCACACAGAGTGAAGTAAGTCAGAAAGAGAAAAACAAATATCATATATTAACGCATGTATGTGGAACCTAGAAAAATGGTACAGATGAGCCGGTTTGCAGGGCAGAAGTTGAGACACAGATGTAGAGAACAGACATAAGGACACCAACGGGGGAAAACTGCAGTGGGGTGGGGATGGTGGTGTGCTGAATTGGGAGATTGGGATTGACATGTATACACTGATGTGTATAAAATTGATGACTAATAAGAACGTGCAGTATAAAAAAACAAAGAAACACACACACACAAAAAAAGAAAAAACTTTGAGGGCTTCCCTGTTGGTGCAGTGGTTGAGAATCCACCTGCCAATGCAGGGGACACAGGTTTGAGCCCTGGTCCCGGAAGATCCCACGTGCTGCAAAGCAACTAAGCCCGTGTGCCACAACTACTGAGCCTGTACTCTAGAGCCCGCGAGCTGCAACTACTGAGTCTGTGTTCCACAACTACTGAAGCCCGCATGGCTAGAGCCCATGCTCCGCAACAAGAGAAGCCACCACAATGAGAAGCCCATGCACCTCAACGAAGAATAGCTCCCACTCACCGCAACTAGAGAAAGCCCACACGCAGCAATGAAGACCCAATGCAGCCAAAAATAAATAAATTAATTTATTTTAAAAAAGAGAAAGAAAAGAAAAAAACTTTGAGAACAGCCCCTTGAGGCCAGGGTTCATGACTGATTCATCTTTGTATCTCTCAGCACATAACGCAGCCCATCTCACCTCGCCAGCCATCAATACCCGTGTTATTTATCACATAAAGATTTTAGGGAAGGTCAGTGTACATTTAGTTCCTTCTCTGCATTGGGAGAGGTATGTCCTCCGACTGGATTTTCCAGCACCTGTGTGACCCTAGGTAAGTGCCGTCCCCTCTCTGGTGGTCACTACAGCCTTCTATGATGCTCAAGGATACTAGACCACCCCCGCCCCCCAAACTGCCGCTGGTGGCCAAGAAGCCCTGTTTACTGTGCTTTGAGACCTTCAGCTATCTCTTTTATCATGAGAACTCTGTCAAAAGCAAAGGCCATAACCCAAGCCACACTTTCTTAAGAGGGAAAAAAAGAAATTATTTGCTATGGTAATTGAAAAGTCTGAAGAATGGTGATAAGGAAAGTATAACCACAGGCTTGTCTGAATTCAAGTGCTAAAACCATGTCACTGAAATCAGTCCCTCTCTGTCTCTGTATCTCTTTGTTTCTGTCTCTACCTCCATGTGTCTTTTTCCTCTTGTTTTCTCCCAGTGAGTACTCTCCAAGTAAAGGCCAAGCTGGCCATCAGAAACTCCAGGCTAGAGCAACTATGGTAGAAAGAGAATCTCTTTCCCAAATGTTCCAGCCAAAGTCCCAGGTGTGACTCTCATTAGCCTGGGGAAGTCACCTGTTTATCCTTTAACCAATCACTGTAGCCAGAGGCATTTGGTCCTGTGCCCGTTCCTGGGGCTGGGGAGAGGGCCAGCCCCATAAAACCGTATGAGCTGAAAATGGGGCGAGGTGATTCCTGAAGTGAAAGAGGGGTACTGTCACAGGACACCAGAAATTGTCTCCTACAAGGCCCTTTGTGACATCACCAGCTAATGAACCGTGACCAGTGGACTCCTGACCACAGCCTCAGTTCTTTCCTCCACCCCCATCACCAACATTCTGAAGCTGATTACAGCCGCGACAATGACCTTCCCCAGCTAGTCCCAGAAAAGGAGGAAAAACTCCTTGGAAAACTATACTTTTCCCAGAAGGACTAAAGACAGGCAAGACTCGGGGCCTATGCTTGACTCATCAGGTCAGTCCCCTGAACAACTGTTTTTGAGTTCTGAGTGGAGGTGTGGTGTGCCGCTCATACTCCCACGCAGCACCAAGGCACTCACTCCCCCAGCTGCCAGGGGTAGCGCCTGCCTGACAGCTCACAGCAGAGTCTCTCTGGGACTTGCCTTTGGGCAAATGGAGCTGCCTTATCCAAGGTTAAGTCACTATCTGGTCAGGGCCACATTCAATGACAGGGTTATGAAGGTCTGGCCTTCTGGCCCCAACTCAGGATGCTCTGAAGGACCTCCCACCCCAACCCTGGCTCCAGAACTCACTGAGGCCTTCGTCACAACTGCTTTGCTATTTAACTTCTCCCTCTGTCCATCTTGCTTCTCTGCCCCTGCCCTGAACCCATAGGGACTGTTCCCAAGAGCACTCCCCAATAATTCTCCTGCACACAGATCTCCAAGTCTGAATCCCTTTCTGGGGAATCAACTTAAGACAGATTATGTAGCATCTAAAAACTTATGCTATTGAAGTAGGATGGTTTTGTCAGTAAAAACTCAAACTTTGAAATCACACAATCCTAGTTTCAAATTTGCCACTTACTAGCTGTGAGAGCTTAGGCAAGTTACTTAACCATTCTTGTCTTCATATCCTCACCTAAAGGATGGGGATATTAATAACACCATCTCCCAGGATGGATGGGACTTTTAAGGGAAATGTTTGTGCGTAAAGTGTTCAGCTTAGGATCTGGCATTAGGAAGGGGCCAGTGTGTAGCTATTATTATTTTATAATCCTCTAGTGTAGCTAATTAATATGACCGCAAAAAAGATATGAAAATGTACCAATGGTCAATATCTAGTGTTGGCAAAGGTTCAGTGACCAGACAGTTGCTCACACTGCTTGCGAGTCTGAAACTGAAGTCCAATTCTCTTTCTGGAGGGTAATTAGATAATATAAATAAAAAGTCCCTAAAATGCCAATAACCTTTGACCCAGAAAGTCCAATTAGAAGCATTTTCTCTAAGGAAATCATCATCGTGTGACCGCAAATTGATAGTCTGGGATATTTATATCAGTACTTTTAAAACAAAAATCTGGGAATTACCTAATGTCAAGTAACAGAGAACTGTTTCAATTATAATATATCCTTATGACAAAATAAAATGCAGCTATTAAAAATATGCTGTAGAAACAAAGTTAATGATACGTAAATAAATTCATGACAATCATAAGTGAAAAAACAGCCCACAAAATAGTAGTATGTAGGATGTGAGCCCAACTTTCATAGGCCTGGAAGAAGTATGTACTCACTCACTCACACACAATCTGGAGAAAAGGCTTGATGGCCACAAATAAAAATCCAAAATGTTAATAGTCATTATTCTTGAGTGGACTACTGATAATATTGTCTTTCTCCTTTGTGCTTTTCTGTATGTTGAAAATTTTCTACAGTGAAGATTTATTTATTTTGGAAAAATTTTTATTCCTTAAATGGTGTCTATTGGATTAAAAAGAAAACCAAAAGTACCAGTGGCTAAATGCCAGTAATTGCCCAATCTTACTAGGGGTCTAACTTCTAAAACTTTAAAGGCATTAGAAATGCCAGCTAAATAAGGCTCACACAGTCCCTAAGAAAAAAAATCCCTAAGCACAAGTTATTTCCAAGAAATCCCTGCCAACCATAATTAATTCAGAGAAGCAATCACCAGAGCTGATGTTGTCTATTGTAAGATATGTAACTCACTTACTCTCAATAATAGGTTACGTTCAATATGTTCACCAGCACCAGAAGTTGATTGTCATACGTGTCTGTGGGGTCCATGTAACTTGGAGGGCATCTATTTTCATGTGTTTTCCATCAGATGGCCATTTTTCTGAATTTAAATTTAAGATCCACAGCATGACAAAAAGAACAATGATTTAAAATCAAACTTTCTCTGGAAAATACAGGGCATAGGTCCTCATGTCCATTCAATTTAGGAAGCCAGAGAAGTTAAGGCTGCAACTGTGGACATCATTAGATGTCCCTTCCCTACCCTTCCCTATGACATGAATCTTTTTCTTGCCTTCTTTTTCTCCCTCTTCTCCTCATTCTTATTTTCATGCTCTTCTGTTTTCTCTGCATTTCTTTTCCTCTTCTAGCACACAGTTGCTCCTGGGCACAGATTTTATCTGCCAGGGGCTTCTCAGGTTGTGGAAGCCCTTCATGAGGCTGTGCAGGTGCTCAGAGAAGCCTTGGGTATAGTTAGTAACCAGATCAAGTTTCATGCTCCTCTCCTCATAGCAACCATAGAGCTCCATCATGTACCACTCCTTCCTTCCTCATCAAGCACTTGGGAAGCAAATTACTGAACAATATTGGTACATGGTTATCCCTAAACCATTCTGATGCATGCTATGGATGGACCTAACAACACTCTTCAAGACCCTGAGTAGCCAAAACAATCTTGGGAAAGAAGAATGGAGCTGGAAGAATAATGCTCCCTGACTTCAGACTATACTACAAAGCTACAGTAATCAAAACAGTCTGGTACTGGCACAAAAACAGACACATGGATCAATGGAACAGGATAGAAAGCCCAGAAATAAACCCCCACCCACTTATGGTCCATTAATCTATGACAAAGTAGGCAAGAATATAAAATGGAGAAAAGACAGTCTCTTCAATAAGTGGTGCTGGGAAAACTGGACAGTTACATGTAAAAGAATGAAATTAGAACATTCTCTAACACCATACACAAAAATAAACTCAAAATGGATTAAAGACCTAAATGTAAGACTGGATAGTATAAGACTCTTAGAGGAAAACACAAGCAGAACACTCTTTGCCATAAATCGTAGCAGTATTTTTTTGGATCCATCTCCTAGACTAATGGAAATAAAAATAAAAGCAAACAAATGGGACCTAAGTAAACTTAAAAGCTTTTGCACAGAAAAGGAAACCATAAACAAAATGAAAAGACAACCTATGGACTAGGAGAAAATATTTGCAAACAATGCAACCAACAAGGGATTAATTTCCAAAATATACAAACAGCTTATACAACTCAATATATATATAAAAAAAACCCAATCAAATATAGGCAGAAGACCTAAACAGACATTTCTCCAAAGAAGACATACAGATGGCTAACAGGCACATGAAAAGATGCTCAGTATCACTAATTATTAGAGAAATGCTAATCAAAACTACAATGAAGTATCACCTCACACCAGTCAGAATGGCCATCATTAAAAAGTCTAAAAATAGTAAATCCTAGAGAGGGTGTGGAGAAAAAGGAACCCTCTTCATCCAGTTTTGATGTCTCTGTGAAGCCGTCCATGAGCAAGGAATCCATGCACTGCCTCTGTAATTCCCTTGGCTCAGGAGCATCCCTCGTTGCAGCGTGGGGAGTGGCGTTGGGGCTTTAGACTGAGATGAGCAGGAAAGAAATCTGACGCTCCAGTTTAGCCACAAAAACAGCCATCAAGTTGACTTAGAATTGGACCAAGCCAGAATATACTGGAAAGCAGAGCAGTCACAGGCCCTGAAGATCTTACTCTCTCCACTAGATCAGAACCAGGGCAATAGGAGACTAATGACTGATGAAAAAATGTGGGCTGGCCAATTTTATTGCCTGTGCTCCTTGGCCAGAATGAATCTTGGGGGTGGGGGAGTACTTATTCACAAGACTGTTTAAATCAAGCTGTGAGTCTTTAATCCTGCTGTCATTTTTGCTGTGATTAAAATCCCAATGGGCTACATCACATGCAATTTTTGTTTTCCAAGGCGGACCAAAATATCTTAATAAAAACAGACAGCCATGCATGTCGAGTCTGGGATAAAGTCAAGATTAAACCAATGGAGGAAAAAGGTCAGAAGGACCAGGAGTATTTAACTTAATGTGAAAATAACATAGAAAATTACATCTGTGTAGGTCCAAGAACCAAAAAGGCTTGGATGTGTATTAAACTCAACAGGCAGGGGGACTATGGATAAATATTAAAGAGCTCAGTAAATAGATTAGTCATTTTGTAATTAGGTTGGAATAAAAATTAGAGGCCAAGTGCCTTTTATCTGGGTTTGTTGTGATTGATTAAAAAAATGTAAATTGTAAATTTTTGAGAAATAACTTTTTCAATAAGACTCCACACTGTCATTCTGCATTTAGCTTCCTTACATATCTTATTTGCAAATGCAGCTGTAGCTATAGGAAGTGAACACAATTCTGCAAGCAATTTGCATCGCAACAGGCAAAATCTCCACTTGGTCTTCTGCAAGTTTCCCTAATTCCAAGTTTCCTTGATTGACTGATATGAGAAAATGCAATCTTCTCTTCCATGCTGTAGATCCTGTGTGTGGGACCCTTAGAGGAGGAAGAGTACAAGTCTCATTTCTGACAAAAAAAAAAAAAAGTCCAGCTGAACCCTTTTATCCTACTGTTCCCAGGGATTTAAATATTTAAACACTCACCCTCATCTGCCACTGCTTACTGGAAAACCTTCTTAATCTCCTTTCTTTCTGCATCAAGCTGGAATATCAGCCAGCCTTGCAGCCTTACTAGGCCCATCACATGAGCCAGCCTCACTTTCCAAGACCTTACAAAGTGCATTCTTCTCTCTGGCCAGCTGGTCTCCTCCTGGTCCCCCACATGCATCTCTGCTACTGCTGCTCGTCTCCGCTGGAATGGTTCCTCCCCTCCACCTATCATGATAGGCAGTCATCTACCACTTAATCTTTGCAACAACCTGTCATATAAGATTATTATTCCTATTTTACAGATAAGGAAAATGAGGCTCAGAAAGATTCATCAACCTGCTAAACCTCACAAGATGTGGAGTCAGGTTTTGCACCCAGGTCTGTTGCATGCCAGGACATGAGCACTTAACCAATGTCCCTCCTTCCATCTCTCTTGACTCTGGTTTAACTCTTCTTGGAAGCTCAGGCTAGTCAGCCTGGCCCATGTTGTTCCCATCCATCCTATTGATCAGAATCACAGAGCTGAGCTATAACTTGTTATCTGATTGCTCTGTATGCATGTGTTTCATCTCCCAATTAAATTTTCAACTCCTCAAGGGAAGAGATTGCCTCCTATAAGACAGACAGACAGAGACACACACACACACACACACACACACACACACACACACACACACACACACACAGCTCTTAGCTGACGATGTCCATTCTAGTAAGGATCTAGGTATGCTCCCTGAGGAGAGAGAATATTATCTGCTCCTCCTTATTCTCTCCTCTCTCCCCCTGAAAAAAGGAAATAGTAATCTGATTGGATTGGTTTCCAAGACTCTGACTAGGTCTTGTTCACTAGCAGGTGGGGTCAGTGTGAATTTCTGGGATGACTTCTTTTATTGTTCCATTTCTCCCCCTGGCTTAGGTGGTGAAGTAAGGCAGAGTCCACTCCCATGTGGGAGGAGACTCAGCCATCTTGCCCTCTCTTTTCTTCAAGCACATGGGCTTGGGTATTCTTGTTCACTTGTCTCCTGTCCCATGTGTCTGGCTGAAGGGTAGGTGGATTCTGGAATTTAGGTTTGAGTTAAAGATTTTGAAGAGTCCATTAGGTCTTTAGTCTAGCTTGGGTGCTCAAGCCCAGCCCAGCCTACTAGAAAGCTCTTCATTGAGTTCAAGCCAGCCAATAATAAACATAATAAACAGTAAAGTAGTACGTTATCACCCACTTGCTATTGTTTCCTGTGTATGTTCTTCTGTTAAGGATCTAGAGAGAGAGAGAATTCAGTCTTCTTCGTTCCCTAGCCAAATATCACTTAACAGTGCCCCAAGCTTCACGATCTCCCCAACAACTCTCTCCCCAAGTTCCTGGTTGTTCAATTCCCTCTCTTAATTCATAGGAATTTTAAAGAAAGACTTATTAGAACTGACCTCTGTGGAAACGTGTGGTGTGCATGTTTGTATATGTGTTTTCTTTGTAAGTGACAGTCAGCAGAGTAATATTAAGCATACGCTTTTGTGTCAGTCTTCCAAGAAGAAGATGTCAAGAAGGATGTGCAGGGACTTTATGAGGAAAATGCCCACGTAAAAGGCAATAAGGAAGAAGCCAGGATAGGCTGGGAGAGCATCAGACTGTGATGCAAGTCAGACCCCAGGTAAGAAAGAGGGGGAGAGAAAGTTAGGTAGAAGTGTCTGAGACTCATGAAGTCAAAGGAAAGTTCAAAAAACCCATCAGGGAGTTCTTGAACAGAGGTAACTATCAGAAGCAGAGACCTGTTCATGGGAAGTGTGGCCTCAGTGCAAAACCAAGACAATTTTCAAAGAGTAGCATCTGAGGCCCTCAGTCAGTTATGCTCGGTAAAGTAAGCAAATGGTAAAACACATTCTCATACTATCACAGCTTACTTCTCTCATCAATAACTGCTGCCTGCCTTAACCTTTCATTGCAAAACCATTCTCATTTCTTCCTTAGGCGTCTATTTTCAAGCAGCAGGAGGAAACACATCTTTGAGCAAGAAGTACTTGGGGGGCTTCCCTGGTGGCGCAGTGGTTGAGAGTCTGCCTGCCAATGCAGGGGACACAGGTTCCAGCCCTGGTCTGGGAAGATCCCACATGCCGCGGAGCGACTAGGCCCGTGTGCCACAACTACTGAGCCTGCGCGTCTGGAGCCTGTGCTCCGCATCAAGAGAGGCCGCGGTAGTGAGAGGCGTACGCACCGCGATGAAGAGTGGCCCCTGCTTGCCACAACTGGAGAAAGCCCTTGCACAGAAACGAAGACCCAACACGGCCATAAATAAATAAATAAACAAATACTTCAAAGTAGAGAGTTCTGTCACTGTTAAAAAAAAAAAAAGAAGTACTTGGAAAGAAAAACAGAACCACAGTTTGTCCAGGAAGGCTTCAAGCTGAGCACATTCAGACTGTCCACAGTCTATTTTCTTAAGTCTTAGGAAAACTCTAGAGCATTACACCTCCTTCTAATGTTTCAGATATTCAGAAAACAAACTGGGTTCTCATATCCCTCATGCTATGCCTGACACCTAACAACTTCTACTGTTGTTGGAAAGGAGTGACCCAGGCCAGGTATTCAAGGGCTATATCATATCCGAGGCCTTCATTCTTCATAGAGGAAGCTTCTGTTAGCCTGCCACTTTGTGGTAGGACTCACAAACAGGATGCTGGGGTCCCTAGAGCATTCTCATGGTGAAAAGACCCATGACCCCTCCAGCACAGTGCCTTGCCAGAGTAGGTGAAAGTTTGCTAATTTGGATAACTGTGTAGATTCCTTTTAGTTAGAACTGTGAGAAAGCTGGTCCTCACCAAAAGTTGTGAGCTTCTTACTTCCTTGGCATAAAGCTTGGCATGAAGCTAATCTGGTCCTAGGACTAAATTCTGGCCAAAAGAAAGTGAGTGGCAGTGACATGTGCAATTTTCAATCTAGCCCTTACTTCCCATGCGTGTTTCTCTCTCTCCCTCTCCATTGGCTGGTGGGATGGAAAGAACTCCTAGAACCCAGAGGAGGATGGTAATGGGTCCCTAAATGATCAACCCTCTCTAACCTGCACCAGGCTGCAACACGAGAAATAAACTGTACTGTGTAAAGTCACTGGGAATTCAGAGTTCTGTCACAGCAGCTATATTTATTTACCATTAATAATACAGCATTTTCCCTTAAGAGCCTTGACCTGTTACAGTCAGACTTTTCTATGTATCAACTGCATATGAAACAAGCTAAATTCTATACTTTATAAAAAGCAATCATACATATTCCAAAATATGTTTATGTGTAAAAAAGCTTCTAAAAGGGATTTCTTTAAAAACAAAAGAAAACAACTTTATTGCAGTATAACTGATACATAAAAAACTTTTGGACCTATTTAATATATACAATTTGATAAGTGTGGAGAGATGTGTTCACTCATGAAACAATTACCACAATCAAGGTAATAAACATATGCATCACGTCTATAAGTTTCCTTCTGCCCCTTTGTTTTTGTATTGTGGTATGAATACTTTACATGAGATCTATCCTTTTTCTTTTTTAACATTTTTATTGGACTATAATTGCGTTACATCGCTGTGTTAGTTTCTGCTTTATAACAAAGTGAATCACTTATACATATACATATATCCCCATATCTCTTCCCTCTTGCGTCTCCCTCCCTCCCACTCTCCCTATCCCACCCTTCCAGCTGGTCACAAAGCACCAAGCTAATCTCCCTGTGTTATGTGGCTGCTTCCCACTAGCTATCTATTTTATATTTGGTAGTGTATATATGTCCATGCCACTCTCTCACTTTGTTCGAGCTTACCCTTCCCCCTCCCTGTGTCCTCAAGTCAATTCTCTAGTAGGTCTGTGTACTTATCCTGTCTTGCCTCTAGGTTCTTCATGACTTTTTTTTTTTTTTTTTAGATTCCATATATATGTGTTAGCATATGGTATTTGTTCTTCTCTTTGACTTACTTCACTCTGTATGACAGAATCTAGGTCCATCCACCTCACTACAAATAACTCAGTTTTGTTTGTTTTTATGGCTGAGTAATATTCCATTGTATATATGTGCCATGTCTTCTTTATCCATTCATCTGTCGATGGACACTTAGGTTGCTTCCACGTTCTGGCTATTGTAAATAGAGCTGCAATGAACATTGTGGTACATGACTCTTTTTGAATGATGGTTTTCTCAGGGTAAATGCCCAGTAGTGGGATTGCTGGGTCGTATGGTAGTTGTATTTGTAGTTTTTTAAGGAACCGCCATACTGTTCTCCATAGTGGCTGTATCAATTTACATTCCCACCAACAGTGTATGAGGGTTCCCTTTTCTCCACACCCTCTCCAGCATTTATTGTTTGTAGATTTTTTGATGATGGTCATTCTGACCAGTGTGAGATGATATCTCACTGTAATTTTGATTTGCATTTCTCTAATGATTAATGATGTTCAGCATTCTTTCATTTGTTTGTTGGCAATCTGTATATCTTCTTTGGAGAAATGTCTATTTACGTCTTCTGCCCATTTTTGGATTGGGTTGTTTGTTTTTTAGATATTGAGCTGCATGAGCTGCTTGTAAATTTTGGAGATTAATCCTTTGTCAGTTGCTTCATTTGCAAATATTTTCTCTCATTCTGAGGGTTGTGTTTTCGTCTTGTTTATAGTTTCCTTTGCTGTGCAGAAGCTTTGAAGTTTCATTAGGTCCCATTTGTTTATTTTTGTTTTTGTTTCCATTTCTCTAGGAGGAGGGTCAAAAAAGATCTTGCTGTGATTTATGTCATACAGTGTTCTGCCTATGCCTTCCTCTAAGAGTTTGACAGTGTCTGGCCTTACATTTTGGTCTTTAATCCATTTTGAGTTTATTTTTGTGTATGGTGTTAGGGAGTGTTCTAATTTCATTCTTTTACGTGTAGCTGTCCAGGTTCCCCAGCACCACTTATTGAAGAGGCTGTCTTTTATCCATTGTATATTCTTCCCTCCTTTATCAAAGATAAGGTGACAATATGTGCGTGGGTTTATCTCTGGGCTTTCTATCTGGTTCCATTGATCCATATTTCTGTTTTAGTGCCAGTACCATACTGTCTTGATAACTGAAGCTTTGTAGTATAGTCTGAAGTCAGGGAGCCTGATTCCTCCAGCTCCATTTTTCTTTCTCAAGATTGCTTTGCCTATTCGGGGTCTTTTGTGCTTCCATACAAATTGTGAAATTTTTTGTTCTAGTTCTGTGAAAAATGCCAGTGGTAGTTTGATAGGGATTGCATTAAATCTGTAGATTGCTTTGGGTAGTATAGTCATTTTCACAACATTGATACTTCCAATCCAAGAACATGGTATATCTCTCCATCTATTTGTATCATCTTTAATTTCTTTCATCAGTGTCTTATAATTTCCTGCATACAGGTCTTTTGTCTCCTTAGGTATGTTTATTCCTAGGTATTTTATTCTTTTTGTTGCAGTGGTAAATGGGAGTGTTTTCTTAATTTCACTTTCAGATTTTTCATCATCAGTGTACAGGAATTCAAGAGATTTCTGTGCCTTAATTTTGTATCCTGCTACTTTACCAAATTCATTGATTAGCTCTAGTAGTTTTCTGATAGCATCTTTAGGATTCTCTATGTATAGTATCATGTCATCTGCAAACAGTGACAGCTTTACTTCCTCTTTTCCGATTTGAATTCCTTCTATTTCTTTTTCTTCTCTGATTGCTGTGGCTAAAACTTCCGAAACTATGTTGAATAATAGTGGTGAGATTGGGCAACCTTGTCTTGTTCCTGATCTTAGTGGCAATGGTTTCAGTTTTTCACCATTGAGGACAATGTTGGCTGTGGGTTTGTCATATATGGCCTTTATTATGTTGAGATAAGTTCCCTCTATGCCTACTTTCTGAAGGGTTTTTATCATAAATGGGTGTTGAATTTTGTCAAAACTTTCTCTGCATCTACTGAGATGATCATATGGTTTTTCTCCTTCGATTTGTTAATATGGTGTATCACATTGATTGATTTGCGTATACTGAAGAATACTTGCATTCCTGGGATAAAGCCTACTAGATCATGGTGTATGATCCTTTTAATGTGCTGTTGGATTCTGTTTGCTACTATTTTGTTGAGGATTTTTGCATCTATGCTCATCAGTGATACTGGCCTGTAGTTTTCTTTTTTTGTGACACCTTTGTCTGGTATTGGTATCAGGGTGATGGTGGCTTCGTAGAATGAGTTTGGGAGTATTCCTCCCTCTGCTCTATTTTGGAAGAGTTTGAGAAGGATAGGTGTTAGCTCTTCTCTAAATGTTTGCTAGAATTCACCTGTGAAGCCATCTGGTCCTGGGCTTTTGTTTGTTGGAAGATTTTTAGTCACAGTTTCAATTTCAGTGCTTGTGATTTGTCTGTTCATATTTTCTATTTCTTCCTAAGAATTCTTTCTAAGAATTTGTCCATTTCTTCCAGGTCGTCCATTTTATTGGCATATAGTTGCTTATAGTAATCACTCATGATCCTTCGTATTTCTGCAGTGTCAGTTGTTACTTCTCCTTTTTCGTTTCTAATTCTACTGATTTGAGTCTTCTCCCTTTTCCTCTTGATGAGTCTGGCTAATGGTTTATCAATTTTGTTTATCTTCTCAAAGAACAGGTCTTTAGTTTTATTGATCTTTGCTATCGTTTCCTTCATTTCTTTTTCATTTATTTCTGATCTGATCTTTATGATTTCTTTCCTTCTGTTAACTTTGGGGGTTTTTGTTCTTCTTTCTCTAATTGCTTTAGGTGTAAGTTTAGGTTGTTTATTTGAGATGTTTCTTGTTTCTTGAGGCAGGACCGCATTGCTATAAACTTCCCTCTTAGAACTGCTTTTGCTGCATCCCATAGGTTTTGGGCCATTGTGTTTTCACTGTCATTTGTATCTAGGTATTTTTTGATTTCCTCTTTGATTTCTTCAGTGATCTCTTGGCTATTAAGTAGTGTATTGTTTAGCCTCCATGTGTTTGTATTTTTTACAGATTTGTTTCCTGTAATTGATATCTAGTCTCATAGCATTGTGGTCAGAAAAGATACTTGATATGATTTTAATTTTCTTAAATTTACCAAAGCTTGATTTGTGACCCAATATATTATCTATCCTGGAGAATGTTCCATGAGCACTTGAGAAAAATGTGTATTCTGTTGTTTTTGGATGGAATGTCCTATAAATATCAATTAAGTCCATCTTGTTTAATGTAGCATTTAAAGCTTGTGTTTCCTTATTTATTTTGATTTTGGATGATCTGTCCATTGGTGAAAGTGGGGTGTTAAAGTCCCGTACTATGACTGTGTTACTGTTGATTTCCCCTTTTATGGCTGTTAGCATTTGCCTTATGTATTGAGGTGCTCCTATGTTGGGTGCATAAATATTTATAATTGTTATATCTTCTTCTTGGATTGATCTCTTGATCATTATGTAGTGTCCTTCTTTGTCTCTTGTAATGGTCGTTGTTTTAAAGTCTATTTTGTCTGATATGAGAATTGCTGCTCCAGCTTTCTTTTGATTTCCATTTGCATGGACTATCTTTTTCTATCCCCTCAGTTTCAGTCTGTATGTGGGTCTGAAGTGGGTCTGAAGTGGGTCTCTTGTAGACAGCGTATATACGGGTCTTGTTTTTGTATCCATTCAGCCAGTCTATGTCTTTTGGTTGGAGCATTTAATCCATTTATATTTAAGGTAATTATTGATATGTATGTTCCTATTACCATTTTCTTAATTGTTTTGGGTTTGTTATTGTAGGTCTTTTCTTTCTCTTGTTTTTCCTGCCTAGAGAAGTTCCTTTAGCATTTGTTGTAAAGCTGGTTTGGTGGTGCTGAAATCTCTTAGCTTTTGCTTGTCTGTAAAGGTCTTAATTTCTCCGTCAAATCTGAATGAGATCCTTGCTGGGGAGAGTAATCCTGTTGTAGGTTTTTCCCTTTCATCCCTTTAAATATGTCCTGCCAGTCCCTTCTGGCTTGCAGAGTCTCTGCCAAAAGATCAGCTGTTAACCTTATGGGGATTCCTTGTATGTTATTTGTTGTTTTTCCCTTGCTGCTTTTAATATTTTTTCTTTGTATTTAATTTTTGATAGTTTGATTAGTATGTGTCTTGGCATGTTTCTCCTTGATTTTATCCTGTATGGTACTCTGTGTGCTTCCAGGACTTAATTGACTATTTCCTTTCCCATATTAGGGAAGTTTTCAACTGTAATCTCTTCAAGTATTTCTCAGTCCCTTTCTTTTTCTCTTCTTCTTCTGGGACCCTTATAATTTGAATGTTAGTGCCTTTAATGTTGTCCAAGAGGTCTCTGAGACTGTCCTCAGTTCTTTTCATTCTTTTTTCTTCATTCTGCTCTGCAGTAGTTATTTCCACTATTTTATCTTCCAGGTCACTTATCCGTTCTTCTGCCTCAGTTATTCTGCTATTGATCCCTTCTAGAGAATTTTTAATTTCATTTTTTTGTGTTGTTCATGATTGTTTGTTTGTTCTTTAGTTCTTCTAGGTCCTTGTTAAACATTTCTTGTGTTTTCTCTATTCTATTTCCAAGATATTGGATCATGTTTACTATCATTACTCTGAATGCTTTTTCAGGTAGACTGCCTATTTTCTCTTCATTTGTTTGGTCTGTTGGGTTTTTGCCTTGCTCCTTCATCTGCTGTGTATTTCTCTGTCTTCTCATTTTGCTTAACTTACTGTGTTTGTGGTCTCTTTTTTGCAGGCTGCAGGTTCGTAGTTCCCGTTGTTTTTGGTGTCTGCCTTCAGTGGCTAAGGTTGGTCCAGTGGGTTGTGTAGCCTTCCTGGTGGAGGGGACTAGTGACTATGTTCTGGTGGATGAGGCTGGATCTTGTCTTTCTGGTGGGCAGACCCACGTCTGGTGGTGTGTTTTGGGGTGTCTGTGACGTTATTATGATTTTAGGCAGCCTCTCTGCTAATGGGTGGTGTTGTGTTTCTGTCTTGCTAGTTGTTAGGCATAGGGTGTCCAGCAGTGTAGCTTGCTGGTCTTTGAGTGGAGTTGGGTCTTGGCATTGAGATGGAGATCTCTGGGAGATTTTTGCCGTTTGATATTATGTGGAGCTGGGAGGTCTCTGGTGGACCAATGTCCTGAACTTGGCTCTCCCACCTCAGAGGCACAGCCCTGATGCCTGGCTGGAGCACCAAGAGCCTGTCATCCACACGGCTCAGGATAAAAGGGAGAAAAAAAGAAAGAAGGAAGGAAGGAAGGACGGAAGGAAGAGATAAAATAAAAGTTATTAAAATAAAAAACAAACAATTATTTTAAAAAATTTTTAAGTAATTAAAAAAAAAGAAAGAAAGAAGAGAACAATCAAACCAAAAAAGAAATCCACCAATGATAACAACCACTGAAAACTATACTAAAAAACACACATACACACACACACACAAAAACGGACAGACAGAACCCTAGGACAAACGGTAAAAGCAAAGCTATACAGACAAAATGACACACAGAAGCATACACATACACACTCACAAAAAGAGAAAAAGGAAAAAAATATATATATACCATTGCTCCCAAAGTCCACCTCCTCAATTTGGGATGATTCGTTGTCTATTCAGATATTCCGCAGATACAGGGCACATCAAGTTGATTGTGCAGCTTTAATCCGCGGCTCCTGAGGCTGCTGGGAGAGATTTCCCTTTCTCTTCTTTGTTCGCACAGCTCCCGGGGTTCAGCTTTGGATTTGGACCCGCCTCTGCATGTAGGTCACCTGAGGGCCTCTGTTCTTCACTCAGACAGGACAGGGTTAAAGGAGCAGCTGCTTTGGGGGCTCTGGCTCACTCAGGCCGCGGGGAGGTGGGGTACGGATGCGGGGCGAGCCTGCAGCGGCAGAGGCCAGCGGGACGTTGCACCAGCCTGAGGCGCGCCATGCGTTCTCCCGGGGATGTTGTCCCTGGATCACGGGAGCCTGGCAGTGGCGGGCTGCACAGTCTCCCGGGAAGGGAGGTGTGGATAGTGACCTGTGCTCGCATACAGGCTTCTTGGTGGCGGCAGCAGCAGCCTTAGCATCTCATGCCCGTCTCTGGGGTCCGTGCTGATAGCCGTGGCTCACACCCGTCTCTGGAGCTCCTTTAAAGCGGCGCTCTTAATCCCCTCTCCTCATGCACCAGGAAACAAAGAGGCAAGAAAAAGTCTCTTGTCTCTTTGGCAGCTGCAGACCTTTTCCCGGACTCCCTCCCGGCTAGCCGTGGCGCATTAGCCCCTTCAGGCTGTGTTCACGCCGCCAACCCCAGTCCTCTCCCTGGGATCCGACCAAAGCCCGAGCCTCAGCTCCCAGCCCCGCCCGCCCTGGCGGGTGAGCAGACAAGCCTCTCGGGCTGGTGAGTGCAGGTCGGCGCCGATCCTCTGTGCGGGAACCTCTCCGCTTTGCCCTCCGCACCCCTGTGGCTTCGCTCTCCTCTGTGGCTCCAAAGCTTCCCCCCTCCGCCACCTGCAGTCTCCGCCTGCGAAGGGGCTTCCTAGTGTGTGGAAACCTTTCCTCCTTCACAGCTCCCTCCCACTGGTGCAGGTCCCATCCCTATTCTTTTGTCTCTGTTTTTTCTTTTTTCTTTTGCCCTACCCAGGTACGTGGGGAGTTTCTTGCCTTTTGGGAGGTCTGAGGTCTTCTGCCAGCGTTCAGTAGGTGTTCTGTAGGAGTTGTTCCCCATGTAGATGTATTTCTGATGTATTTGTGGGGAGGAAGGTGATCTCCGCATCTTACTCTTCTGCCATCTTGAAGCTCCTCCGAGATCTATCCTTTTAACAGGTTTTTAATTGCACATACAGTGTTGTTAACTATCGGCACCATGTTATAAAGCAGATCTCTAGAACTTATTCATCTAGCATAACCAAAAATTTATACCCATTGAACAACAACACTCCATTTCGCCCACATCCCAGCCCCTGGAAGATGTCACTTTATTCTCCGTTTGTATGAGTTTGACCATTATAAATAACTCATGTAGACAGAATCAAGCAGTATTTGTCCTCCTGTGGCTGGCTTATTTCACTTAGCATAGAGTCCTCCAGGTTCATCCATGTTGTCACATATGACAGGACTTCCCTCTTTTTTCAGGCTGAATAATATTTAATTGTATGTATAGACCACATTTTCTTTATCCATTCATCTTTGCTATTTTTAAATCATGTGATAAATGGGGTTTCTTTAAATAGTCTATTCCCCAGAAATGCTGAATTCATTCACAGGTATTTGGCACCATACCTATTTTCTGGAGTGAATTATCTCCGTAACTGAAAAAAATGATAAATTTCTCTCATTTACCCAATTCTTCATCTTCTTTCTGACCAGAGCCTTCTAAACAAATGAAGTTTATGACTTGCCCAAAACATACATATTTTCATTATTTTGTGGAGGCAGACTGATTGGGGAAGACTGCTGAGCTGTGAGTGAGGAGAACTGATTTGCAATAGATGTTCAGGACCTTTCTATCTGAAAGCCCAAGAATTTCAGAACAAAACAGAAATTGTTTTAGTGTGTAGCCACCTTTCCATAAAGCTCACCAGAACATGGTGGTCAGCAGATTTAACTTCCAGTGCAATCATTCAAACACCAGTCACTACTAGTACTTATGTTTCCAATATGGGCTCACCTTTACACTGTAAAAATCTCATTTTTAACCAGGGCTCTCTAATGGGCTCTACACAAGAGAAAAACAAAGAGTAAAATCCTAACTCTAATGTTTATATCTCACTTGCTAAATGAATGACAGCTTCTAGAAGTAAAATTTTTACACATTTCTGAAAAGAAAGAACCCTAGGCACGGATCATCTACAGCAGAGCCTCCCAAATGCTGGATTGTCGCACTCACCACAAATGGATTATAAGGTCCCAACATATCAATCCCTCAGCTCTCTGTGGAGCTGATGTTGCCAAAGACCCTGGGGCCCTTTCCCTCTGATTCTGAGCAGTATTATCCATTTACACCAGTATGTTTCAGGTTTGCCATTTTTCTATTATAGCCATTAGATCAAAAAAAAAAATGAGGAAGCATGGATCTATATTAGTAACCTGTATCATCCATACTGAATCCATCATGATACTTTGGACTGAAGTGGCAGAGACGCCAACTTATAATGCCTGGTAGGAAATGCATTGGCTTGTGTAACTAAAAGTCCACTTAGAATTGGTTTAATATTTAATGCAGATTTTGCTGAACTTCTCTCAACTTTATCCTCACCATGGGGGCTGAATTTGTCCTCTGGCTGCCTGCCTTTATGGTACCAAAGTAACTATAACAGTTTCAGTTTTCTTATCTGCAGCGTCAACATCCAGAAAAAGAGACAGAGGGGAGGCCATCACTTCTGATGGCTGGCTCTTCAGAGTGAGGAAATTCTTTCTCAAAGTCCCTGGTAGACCTCTTCTCAATGGACTGAATTGAACCATGTGCCTCTCCCTGAACCAGTCTGGCTAAGGGTGTGTGACTACCCCATTTATATTCTAATGATGCAGAATACCTATAATTATTCAGTCTGCATAAGAGAGATACTGTGGCATTACCTGCTCTAGACTAGCCTGGACAATGATATCCACAAAGTCATGAGTGTGATGTGATAATCTGATTATTCTATAAAACATATTTATTAAAAGTTTACATATTAAAGTTTTTAAAGTTTGGTCTACCACCTAATCATATCGTGGGACACCAGGGATACCCATATCACATGCTGTCAATACTGAGCTTGGTAGAAGAGGGAAAGAAAGTGAATGGTGTCAGAAGGTGAGCCACAGAAGAACAGAGGGTGTAGCTTGTTAAAGGGAAAAATGAGTCCCCTAATTTGACTGTATGTAAGAATTCACTGAAAACTGGTGGGAAATGAGAATTAAAAAACTGATGGACTGTAAAGGACCTTAACTTCCAGGGTGAAGAATTTTTGTATTACTGCATAGGTAGATGGGAGGCTTTTTGAGCTTTTCATCCTAAAATGATAAAAGAATTGCTTAAATGATATTAAATTGATTGGAGTGGGAGATCTTTGCAGTAACAAAGGAATAAAGGTAGCAAGATTCAAAGTAAGAAGGGAAACACCAGATGGGAACATTTCCGAGAGAAATGACTCGAGTGGAGAAATGCGATATGCAGCATGAAAAGAATGAGTAGTCTAGAGTGATTCCAAGATTTATTAAGTAGATTCTCTAATGCAAGACACACTTAGCCAATTTAAAGTCACTGAACTTGCACGCGCACACGTGTACGTGTGTGTGTGTGTACTCTGATTCAGATTTTTGGCTAGCCCAGACTCAAGTTCCCTATCCAGCAGACTCTTGAGCCTTTCCCAATACATCACTTCTCTAAAATGAAGAAGTCAGGAGTGGGAAGGCTTGGCCTTAAAAGGACAAGGAATGTGGTGTCACATCCCTCCTGCCTTTAGGAGTTCCAGCCCAAGGCCCTGCCCCATGAAACCGTGATGGGCCATTCATGTAGAGAACTACCAGAGCTCTGCAGAAATCTTCCTGATGCCTTCTGGGCATCTTCTTAGAAAAATGGACAAAGGAACAGGTGCTGAAGAGAAGCTGCTGTGGGATCAGTCAACCTTGGTGCAGAATTTCATCGGCAGCCTTCCTGCTCACTCACTGTAGGATATTTTACAATAATTTCCACCCTGTATCCTGGATTCCATGACTCATGTTTCTCAGTATTGCTGGCTGCCAGCCACCATAGTCCTCTGGGAGCAGAGCCTGGCAGCTGCATCCCAGCGCAATGGTGAACAGAGGTCCAAGTGGATGCAGCTGCCATGCTGCTACCACAGCTGTGGTCTCAGAAGTCAGGAGCACGCCAGGGGCTATGCCTGGAATGAGGGCAACAGAGCACTTGAGCGCCCCAGCCAGGTGGTGGAGAGCTCAGGGTTCCAACCACTTTGTGTGAGATGCCAAGAAATGTAAAACTGTCAAAGTGACCTGGGAGGTCCTCTCTTTACGATGCCACTCAGGCAAAACTGAGTCTTGGCTTATAAACAACTTGATTCTCCTTTTATGAGACTATTCCACTATTTCCTGATGTGGGACGTTACTGGAAAATATTCAAGTATAGATGGTCAAGTCTAACTTTCTGCTTCCTAATCTTTCTCACTGCTATGATTAGAAAGGAAATTCTGAGTACACATAACAGTAGTAGTAATAATAATAATAATAATAATAATGTAATAGCTACTATTATATTCAGTTTTTCTCTGGGCCAGACAAGGTACTAGGCACCTTAAATATGTTATCTCAACACAACAATCTTACGAATTACATGTTATTTTCATCCCTGTTTTACAGATAAGAAAACAATTAGAAATGTTAAATGCCTTGCCTAATGTAACACATAAAATAGGTGGCAGAACCAACATTTGAACTCAGGTTTGTCAGAGCCCAGAGCAAAAGCACTTATTGAGCACACCACTCATACCATTTGTAGGAACTTAGTCCATAAAACACGCCCTGTTTTTGCAGTAGTCAAATGTATGGATTTCATGTAGTTAAATATATTTTAACATATCTTTCCTCTCTTAAAAGTTAAGAGAAAATTGTCATATACTGTTGGTAAGAGTGTAAATTGGGACAAGCACTTTGGAAAACCATTGGCATTATTTACTAAGTTGAAGATTTGCATATTCTATGATCCAGCAATTCTACTCCTGACTGTATGCCCAAGAAAGATGTGTGCACATGTGCATCAGAAGAAATCAAAAGAATGGTCATGACAGCATTATTTGTGATAACCCTAAACTGCAAATAACCCAGAAGTCTATCAACAGGAGAATGGAGACATAACTGGGGTATATTCACACAATGGAATGCCATACAGCAATAAAAAGTAATGAACCCAGTTACACACAACACGGATGAATGTTATGCTTAGGAAGCTAGACATAAAGAACACACGTTGTGTGATTCAATTCATTTAAACTTCAAACAGACAGTCTAGTACAGTGTTTAGAGATTCATACTTAGGGGATAAAATTATGAAGTACAGCAAGGAAATGATTACCATAAAAGTCAGAAAAGTGGGGAGGAGGAGGGACGTGGTCATAATGGGTAGAGGCTGGGAGAGGCTTTTGGGGTGCTGGCAATGTTCTGGGGGTGTTGGCTTGAGAAGGTAGTTAAATGTGACTTGCTTTATAATAATTTGTTAAACCAAACATGTATATTTTATGTATTTTCTGTATGTGTGCAATATTCTACAATACAAATGGTTTTAAAACAAGTTTAGAAGGAAAATGCAAAAAAAGTGCAACTTTTGCTTTCAAATTCAGCCTAAAATATCTTGATAAGCAGCCCATTTTAAGACAGATTTTAACTGACAAAATCTGCCACCTCTGGAGTCACTTCCAGCCTCTTTGCTGATCTGAAGCTCCCCCATTCCCACTCTTTTTAATCATTAATATTTTTCTTGTTAAAGAAATATTTCCTTGCTCCCATTATAGTTAACTGCACTCGAATGTTATTTCCCTAAGAAGGAACAGATTGATTTTTCTGGTCTGCTACTGCAGGAGTAATCGTGAACCTTCTGCGTCATCCTTGACTCAAGGATGCTTCTACAAAAGGATAATGGTAACAGCAAGGTTTATGGTTTTAGTTAACACATCTGAATAAAGGCTTATCAGAACTAGAAATGCAGTATCCATGATACTAGGAAAGATGCTTGGACAGAGCTGGGATGGAGACGGGATGAGAGGAGGGACTGAGTCTAGTCCCAACAAATAACCAGCTGAGGTACCTCAGGCCAGAGCATGCAACGGGTTGAAGCCCAGCTTCTATGGGTTTCAGAGGTCTAAGTAGATAGCATATCAAGATATTCAGTTGGATTACCCTAAACTCTCAATTCTAAAGGACATGGCTTTTAAGCTAGGAGAATTCAAGGCATATTAAGGATTTTTTTTTTTTAGTTCCAAGTTCAACAACAGAGAAAAGTTAAGTAGTAGTAAGAAACTACGTCTCACGTTCTGAGAAGTATCTTGACGGATTTGCACTCTCCCTTCTTCTGTTAGTAATCACCTCCACGTTCAAGGGCCTAATTGAACTAAACTTAGTATCACTGTTCTCCTTGGTGAGGAACAGGAATGAATGAAACTTTTGCAAAGCTATGTATGACCCTGCATACTTCATTCTGAATAACAGAAGTACAGGTAGTAAACACTGACTGAACCCTTACTGTCTTCTAGGCACTTCTTCTGAGCTACTTAGATATAGAATTTCATTTAATCTTCACAATACTATGAAGTTGGTTCTATTTTTATTATCTCATTTTACCAAGGACAAACTAAGTAAGGCACTAAGAAGTTAAGTAGTTTGTCTTATTGTAATCCACACTACAATCCTCTGGGGAAGAATGTAGTGTGCAAATTAAACAGTCTGAGTTTTTCTTTCTTCCCTTTGCTTTTCTAGATCTTACCCATCTTTCAAGACCGACCTAAAATTCTACTTCCTTCTTCCTTCATGAACCATTCATTCATAACTTATCCTTCTCTGAAGTACATAATATCTTCTCGAACTACACATCTTGACAATATTTGTGATCCTGTCTTTGCTTTATCTCCCCAAACAGCCTACAAGCTCATCGAAGACAAGAGCTGTGGCACACATGTCTGTACACCCCCTGACCCCATTTGCCTCACTTCCCAAATGGTGATGCTTGCAGATACAAGGCATGGAATTTAATTGTTGAGCTGAACTGAGTTGTGTAATTAAAGTATATTTTTGTTATTTTCTTAAGAACCAACAGCAGAGCTATACCCATACATAAAAATTTCACAAGTGAGGAATCAGAGAGGTTTTTACTCCATGTACTTTTGTATTATTTAGATTTTTACAGCAAAAGTTTTATTTATAACCCTGAGCTTAAAGTTTCTGGCAGGAAGAGAAGCGCAGTGAGTTGGATGAGCATGAATTGGAAGTAGAAATGTTGATTCCCAGTTTTGGTTCTACCTTGAACAAGGTTCAAAGCTTCCCTGAGCTAAAGAGAGGGGACTAAGCAGGGAGACTGTAAAGTGCTGCCCCTGCCCCTTGACTTTAAGCCTGAGAATATATTTAATTCTCAAAATTTCATTATTCATACATATTTTAGGTGGCATAATCCCATAACTTGGTACATTTTAGACCTTTCATATTTGTTGTCAATGTTATTCACTGTGTGCACGGGTGTGTTTGTGTGTATGTGCATGTATATGTTTCCTTCGACATTCTTAGGAGGAAATAAGATTTGTCAGGACCTCAGGGTAAATTTGTTACTGGAATTTAGGCACCAAAATTTTGCTCTGAGTTTTCTGAGAGTCAAACCCAAAATGTAAGTATTTTAAGCCATAATTGTTTAGAATTGTTATTTCTATTCAAAGGGTATTAACACACAGCATTTGCTTCTTACAGAGGAACCAGTTCTGTAGAATGTGTTATTCCAGTCTGCAAACTTTCTTGGCCAAATGTTTGAGCTTGTTTAAAATGAGAATCTTGATCATCCACCAGTTACCTTCCAACATAGGTCTGAGTTTCTAACACGCAGAAGTATAAGGGAAACCAGAGATATTTTAGGGGTTTTGAAATTGTTAAAGACTGATGTCCACATAGCACTTCTGCTTGTATTTTATTCATGGACGGTCATCCAAGAAGTGATTAAAAAAACATGTGAATGTGTGTCCACAATATAAGTATTTCAGATCAATATGCTTTTTCTATTAGCTTTTAAAATCTGTTTGCATAAAAGTTTCTTTTCCAACCCAGCTCTTCTGAGGGCTTTTGTGGGCAGAGTGACTAGAGACATGATCTTTGCAATATTTCATTTTGTTATCTCTTATTGTTACATGGTGGCCCAGAGTATGGCATGAATAAAGCTGTCTTGTCATCAAAATGCATTCATTCATTTAACAAGTTCCTGAAAATAGTGGAACGGTTGCTAAGCAATGGAGAAATTATACATTCCCAGGGATCTGTGCAGATTCTAAAAGCAAAAGTAGTTCTGGGAATAGGTTAGTGTCTCCGGACCCCAGCTGAATTAAACTGAGAAAGTGACATGCTCTACCTAATGGTCAGGAGGCAGTGTCTTTTTATTTTTCCTTCTTTCCGACCCAAGTTTTCGAAGTAACAATATAGGTAGAAAATTACCTATCAAAAAGTATTCTGTGTCCACTTATGGATTACAGATAGCTGGCAAGCCTGTATCAATTTATTTTAAAAGAACTATGGTATGAAAATATATTCTTTTAATTAGGAAGTAAATTTATCTTAGATATATTAATCATACTTTAATTGCAGAAATACATGCTTAATGCAGAAAACTTAACACATAGATACACATTTTTAAAAGCACAAAGTTAAAATTATTTTTTAAAAATAAATCATCCATAATCCAATCCTTCTCCAAACAGCCAACGTCAATATTTGGGGATATGTTTATCTGTCACTTTTATCGTCATATGCAAAGTTATTATTATTTAACATACTACACACACACTATACACACATGCACTCATTCTAAAGGCTATGGATATATCACTCTTTTTAAAACTGTGTTTAAACATTTAGGTTGTTTCTACTTGATCACTCCTTAAATAACTCAATTATACCATACAAACATTTTAAAAAGTAAGCACTTTTTTCACTGCAAAGGTAATGCATGAAGAACCTCTGGAGTGGCAATAAACACCTTGGGGATATTGAGCAAGCTCTAAGGTCAAATAAGGACAAATGCTGTGAAGGGGGATTTTCCAAAGAGCAGCCAAATAAGTGAAATAATGACAATCTCTGGAGATGGAGCTTTTGGGGGAGCTCCAAACCCATTTTACCCCCTCCAGTGGCTGCGAGGCTGCTGGGTTTTCAGCATCTGTGATTGTGAGGCTGCTGTATCAAGGTTACTGTAACATATCTGGAGAGAAGGATGGGAAAAAAGCTGGCTGTTCTAATTGAGATTCAGTCATCTTTCTTAAATTGACTGTTGTTGTACTGTTCCAAGTCTTTGGTTAATTTCCAGAATTCTCCAGAGAAACGGAGCAATTGGATATATAGAGATAAAGATTAGAAGACTGATTATAGGAATTGATTCATGTAATTATGAAGGCCTGTCAGTCCTACAATCTGCTGTCTACAAGCAGGAGAACCAGGAAATCTGGTAATACAATGCAATCTGGGTCTGAGAACCAGGAGAGTCAATGGTGTATGTCCGAGTCCAATGGCCCAAGAACCAGAGCAGGAGCTGGGGGTCAATGAGGTAAGTCCGTGGCTGAGACCAAATGTCCAAGAATCAGAAGTACCCACGTCCAAGAGCAGAGGATGGATGTCCTAGCTCAGGCAAAGGGAGCAAATTTTCCCTTTCTCCACCCTGTTCTATTTAGTCCCTTAACGGATTCGATGATGCCCACTCACATTGATGAAGGCGATCTTTACACGGTGTACCTATTCAGATGCTAATCTCTTCCAGAAACACCCTCACAGACACACCCAGAAATAATGTTTTACCACCTGTCTGGACATCTCTTAGTCAAGCTGTCACACAAAATTAACCATCACAGTTGCCTTAACATCCAAAAATCATTTAACGTAATACACCATATTAATAGGCAAAAGGACAAAACCCACATGATCATATCACTAGAGGCAGAAAACACATTTGACAAAATCCAACACCCTTTTATGATAAAAAGTCTCAAAAACCTAAGTATTTAGAGTTACTGCCTTAATCTGGTAATGGACATCTACAAATTACGACAGCTAACATCATAGCTAATGATGAAAGACTGAATGCTCTTCTGCTAAGATCAGAAACAAGACAAGGATGTCTAAGTTTGCTCTCATCACTTCTATTCAACATTATACTAGCACTTCTATCCAGGGTAATAAGGCAAGAAAAAGAAACAAAATTCCTCCAGATTAGAAAAGAAGACGTAAAACTATGTTTATTCAAGAAGACAAGATGTTGTGGATAGAAAAATCAAGAAACACACACACACACACACGTACACGCACATGCACACACACAACTATTAGAGCTAATAAACAAGTTCAGCAAGGTTGCAAGATACAAGACCAACATACAAAAATCAAGTGTCTTTCTCTACACAAGCAATGAACAATGCAAAACAAAATTTTAAAAAAAATTTTCATTTAAAATACTGTCAAAAAAGAATAAAATATTTAGCAATAAATTTAACAAAAGAAGTGTAAATTGAAAACTACAAAACACTGGTAAAATAAATTAAGAAGGCCTAAATAAACAGAGAGACATCCCGTGATCATGGATTGAAAAACTTAATACTGTTAAGATAGTAATAGTCCCCAAACTGATTTTCAGATTCATTGTAATCCCCATCAAAATCTCAGCTGGAATTTTTGCTGAAATTGACAAGTTTATCCTAAAATTCACAGGGAAACACGTGTGACACCAAATAGCCAACAATTCTGAAAAAACTGAAGTTGAAGAACTCACACTTCCCTGTTTAAAACTAGGTTACAATAATCAAGAGAGTGTGGTATTGGCATAAGGATTAACATATATATCAATGGAACTGAATTAAGAGTCCAGAAATAAACCCTTACATTTATGGTTAATTGATTTTGACAAGGTTGCCAAGATACTTCAATGGAGGAAATAAGTCTTTCAACAGCTGGTGCTGGAAGAACAGGATACATGTATGCGAAAGAATGATGTTAGATCATTTTCTCGCACCACATACAAAAATCAATTCAAAGCAGGATGATAGGCCTCAGTGTAAAACCAAAAAGCCTTGAAGAAAACTTATCAGTAAATCTTTGTAATCTTGGGTTATGAAAGCCTTTTTAGATAAGACATCAAAAGCACAAGCAACAAAAGAAAAAAATAGATAAATTGGACTTCATCAAAATTAAAAACTTGGGACTTCCCTGGTGGCGCAGTGGTTAAGAATCCGCCTGCCAATGCAGGGAACATGGGTTCGAGCCCTGGTCTGGGAAGATCCCACAGGCCGCGGAGCAAATAAGCCTGTGCGCCACAAATACGGAGCCTGTGAGCCACAGCTACTGAGCCAGCATGCTGCAACTACTGAAGCCCGCACGCCTAGAGCCCGTGCTCTACAACGAGAAGCCACTGCAGTGAGACGCCTGCGCACTGCAACGAAGAGTAGCCCCCGCTTGCTGCAACTAGAGAAAGCCCGCGTGCAGCAATAGAGACCCAACGCAGCCAAAAATAAATAAATAAATAAATGTATTTTTTAAAAATTAAAAACTTTTATTCTTCAAAGGACATCACCAGAAAATGAAAATACTACCCACAGAACAGTGAAAAGTATTTTCAAATCATACATCTGATAAGAGACTTGTATTCAGGATACATAAAGAAGTCTTACAGCTCAACAACAGAAAGATAAATGATGCAATTTAAAAATGGGAATATAATCTAAATAGACATTTAAGCAAAGAAAATTTTACTCACTGATCATTTTACAAAAGATCAGCGAGTAAATTAAAAGATGCTCAACATCATTAGCTATCATGGAAATGCAAATCAAAACCACAGTGAAGTACCACTTCACACCCATTAATATGGCTACATCAAAAAGCCAGATAATAATAAATGTAGGGAAGGATTTGGAGAAATTAGAATTCTCATACACTTCTGGTGAGAATGTCAAATGGTACAGCCATTTTGGAAAACAGTCTGGACATTCCTCAACAATTGAACATAGAGTTACCATATTACCCACCAATATCATGCCTTAATTACATACCCAAGATAAATGCAAACATTTGACCACACAGGTATTTGTACATAAATGGTCACAGCAGCATTATTCATTATAGCCAGAAAGTGGAAAACAACCCAAATGTCCATAATCCCAATGAAGAGATAAATAAAATGTGGTATATCCATACAATGGAATATTATGCTGGCTCAAATAGGAATGAAGTACTGCTACATGCTACACACAGATGAACTCTGAAAACATGCTAAGTGAAATAATCCAGACCACATATTGTATGATTCCATTTATAGGAAATATCAAAAACAGGCAAATCCACAGAGATAGAAAATATATTACTTGTTGCCAGATGCCAAGGGAAGGGGGAAATGGGTATAGGGTTTCTTCTGGGAATGAGGAAAATATTCTAAAATTAGACAATGGTGATGGTTCCACAACTCTGTGGATATACTAAACCCACTGAACTATATACTTTAAAAGGGTGAGTTTTATGGTATGGGAATTATATTTCAATAAAGCTATTATAAAGAAAAGCATGAACTTGACTTTAAAAATCAGATTCTATAAAAATATATACAATGAAAATTCCCCATACCACCCCAAACCTGTATTGCCCCACCCCCTTTCCCAGAGACACAGTCAACACTTTTTTTGTGAGTCAGTCAATACACCTCTGCATTTTCAAGCATATATAATTGCATAAATTTCTGAACACATTTCCTGTTATAAGATAAATTTCTAAAAGAATTGTTGGAGCAACACGATTGAACGTTTTTAATTATCTACATACCTATTTATCATTAATATACAGCCAAATCACCTTGCAGAAATATCTTATCAACTTCCTTTAACTTTAGCCATGTTTAAGAGTTCACAATTCCTTATACCTTCTATAGTCCCAAACATTGTCATTCATTTTAATCTTTGGCAGTCACATGTGAAATACTTGTATCTTTTAATCTGTATTTCTCTATGCATGGTTAGAAATTCCATGTTTATGTTCTTTGCCCATTTTTCTTCCAGGGTGATTGTTATTTTCATACTGATTATTTAATTATGAAATTTTAAAAATACAGAATAATGCAGAGGATAATAAACATCAATGTACCTGCCACTCAGAGAAATAAATGTCAACATTTTTATCATATTTGCTTCATATTTTTTAAAGAAAACTCTAAAAATAAAGTTGATGTCTCCCCTGTTCTCTATATTACATTCCCATTCTCCTCCCCTGGATGTAACCCCTAACATAAACTTGGCATGAATCCAGGCCATTATATACTTTAACTATGTATATATGCTTTAACAATATATTTCTATATAAAACATATTATACTGTACATGGCATTTGGCAATCTGGGTTTTTTTGTTTTGTTTTAACCCAATATTGTTTTTGAGATCTACCTATATTGATCAAATAGATCTATTTCTTCTTTTTTACTGCATCATAGTATGTCATTTTATGAACATACTTGAGTTTATTTCTCCTTTCCTCTAATGAAAGACATTTGGGTTGTTACCTGTTTTTGCTGAAACAAATAATTCTGTAATGAATAGATCTTCATTTAGGTCTCTTGGTGCATATGTGCATGAATTTCTCTACGATATATTCTCAGGAGTAGCGTAGCTGGCTTATAGGTTTTACTTATCTTCAATTTTAGCAGCTATTGCCAAACTGCTTGTTCAAATTCACACTCCCATTTGAACAAGCAAGGCTCCTGACCTTACAGAACCTGCATTCTGGTGTGTGTCTAGAGAAGGACGGGAGATGGCTGAGTCCTACCTCTTTGCCATCTTGACCACCCCTGGCACTGCCAGGCTTTAAAGCATCTCATTATTGTTTTAGTTTATTTTATTCTGATTACCAGTAAGATTGAGGGTCTCCTTCATTTGTTTACTAGTATTTTATTGATTATAAAACATAACTCCCATTTTTAAACATACACCTTTACGATTTGATACCATTCTAAACGAGCCAGACATATGGATCCAGCTGTAGAAAAAACTATTTTGTAATAGGCATATGATTTTGCAATAGGTTATGACTGTCATAAACCAAGAGAGATGTTTTTCAGACATCTGGCCTTTTGAAGTAGTAATCACTGACAAAAATAAAGAATCAAAGTTTCTGATTAAGAGCACAATTTAGGAAATTGATTTCTAAAGAGAGTGGCCTACATTTTTAGTTCCTTTTTGATTGAAAGGATTTTTTTTAATCAAAGAAATAGGTCTATTCAATTCTGAAAAAGTCTTTCCAAAGGATGTTATACCTTGAAGATGATTGAACTATTTAGAATTGGGGTAGTTTGGTAAGAGTTACTTGGGCACAGTTGGGGATGCATAGTATATAGTCTAGAGGATTGGGAGCATTCCTGGGAGTGACCCAGACCCCTCATATTTCTGAAAGGACATGGGGAGGAAAAGAATTTTCAGGTAAAATCTCTCAAACTCAAGTTCATCCTGGAAAGGATTTCCTCATTTGAACACTGTACAGAATTCTGCCCAAAGCCACTTAACTAGTATTGTGAAAGGATCTTTAATTTCAATCCATTTCAAATAAATGGGCTAATAAATTAGGGGGACTTAGTGCATAGCCCAGGATCCTATCCATGTCTTATCAATCATGACTTCGTCATGATTTATTAGAACTTTTCATGACAATATTAAATTGACGGATTATAGCAATTATAAAGCAGTGATCACAGAACACAGCAGTGTGCTTTTAGAAGTATACTTGAAGGATTCTTCAGCGTGCCTTCATCCTCCCTGGCTGTTACATCCTGATGGGTGATATATACACACCCCTGCAGTTTTTAAGATTAGGCACACATTAGGGCTGAAGTAAAATTTCCTTAGAGCATGTAGATATTTCTACTGGACTCTTACATGTGGTTATTCCTTTATAAAATAATGAATACTCTTTCAATTTTCTCAACCACCACTTTCAGACCTTTGAGGGCACCACATTCTGCTGCTTCTTTCTTAAAGATTTGCTCATCAGAAGCTCTGCTTAATACTCTGTCTCTTCACCCTATACTGCCAAACGCCTTTTTGAAAATGCTACGCTCCAAGAGGACAGAACTCACTTCTGCTTTTGTTACCCCAAAGAAGCCCAGCGAGCAGCTCATTCTGTCTCATAACTAAACTAATCAGATATTCATTGGTTTTTCCCTGACCCTCAGTGTGACTGGAGTGTCCCGTTCTTACTCCCTGACTTGCCCGGGAACCTTAATTATCTAACAGGCTGCTGCCAACAGTTGGGGACATTTTTGCAATGAAGGCAGCCAAACTCCCCTGCCAATATGCCTCTAGGATCCTGTCCGAGTCCTGCTGTAGTGGGTGCTGTTAGAACCATCCAAACTTCCTCAGATTCCCTTAATGGTTCTGTGGATCCATTGCTCAGCTTCTGTACTGTTTGCTCCTAGTGGCTCATATCTTCTAGAAATCTTCATCAGAGAACTAACTGCTGGTTACTGAAGCTGCTTCACCCAGATACTGAGAGCCTAAAATCCAGGGGAGTCACATGTTCCTGGAGTAAACCTTAGCCAATGACTGACTGTTGCAAGAAGATGAAAGCCCAGCTCCTTTGAGGGGAGAAAGACTCTCCCACCGCTCTGCTGGGGAATCAGAGGAGGCTCAGACTTGACCTGAAATTGCCCTCTTGCCTGGGGAGAGGGACAGGAGGTCAGTGAGGTAAGGAAGACCCGGTCAGGTGAGGATTTATAGAACATGTGCCCAGCCCTTTAGATATTCTGCACATGACAGAAATCCACCAAAGGGTTTTGAGGAAGGGATTGGTATAATTTATGTTTTGGAACAATCATTCAGACAGTTGGATGGAAACAAGTTTGTAGACAGCAATTTGGAAGCGTGGGACCAGTAAGAGATCCTCTGTGGGGACCAAGCCACCTGTCTTGAGCAGGGACACTTTTTAGCACATGAGAATAGCTGTGACAGCCTATGAGAAGCTGAAACACAAGGAATATTGCTATTGGGGTGGGCATCCAAGTAAGCTGGGTTGCCAGATAAAATACAGGATGCCCAGTTTAAATTGAATTCCAGATAAACGATAAATAGTTTTTTCGTATAAGTATATCCTTAATACTGCATGGAGGAAAATTACATGGGACATTCTTACATTAAAAAATTATCCATTGCTTATCTGAAATTCAAATTTAACAGGGCATCTTGTTGTTGTTGTTTCCTATGTCTGGCACCCTACAAGTAAGGATTTCTAAATAAGGAGGCTGAGTTAGCTAACAAGTAAATAGTTGGAATGTACAGAAATCTCTTAAATCTCAGTTTTTTTTTTTTTTTTTTTTTGGTCTGGGTCTATATGCTAGAGTCAAAATGAAAGCATCATGTCACTGAAGTTAGAAATAAGTCAAAATTATTTACATGCTATGCTCAAGTGCATATAAATAATTACAATTTATTCTACTTTATGGGAAGACTTAGGCCACTAAATGAAAAAGAAAAAAAAATCCCTGATGATTCAGATTCTATACCATCCAAATATGTCTCTATCCTGACTTTCCGCCCAACAGAAAGTTCTGTCGTATTTTCTTTCTCCTACAAAAACTGTGCTGAGCTGAAAACAAGGGTAGTCCTTTAAAAGCAACTTGTGTAGATGTGAGTGATCCAGCAGAACACTGAGTCACACACTGCCTTGGCCGGTCAGTGCGCGTGCACCTTAGACTGTGCCCAAGAATGCCCCCAGGGTGCTGAGAAGAACTTCTGACCCTGCTGCAGAGCTCACCAAGCCTCTTATGAGGCAGAGTAGCATTGTGGTTACAGAACTTGGGCTCTAAAGTCTACTAGACTTGGCTTTGAATCCCACTTTGGCCACTGAGAATCTATGTGGACTTAAGGAAATTAAGCTTAGTTTTCTCCTCTGCGGATAAAAATAGATATGCTATAATATGTGGATTAGATGAGTTATTATGTGAAAAAACATTTAGTATAGTGCTAGATTCACAGTAAAGTCTCAACAATGTTAGTTACTGTAGCTATCATTAGCCATTAGAGCTCACAGTATGAAGGGACCTTCCCTGACATAATAGTATAAGTTCTAGATGTTGTTATATGTGCCTTAGGGGGCATTCCCCAGAGGCCCATCCAACAACCAGCATTTGTGTAAAACTGATGTAATGGTAAATATTCTCAGTAAAGTGGAGAAGGGGAAGTGGTAACTGAGAAGGAAAGAGGTCAGGCTAGGGTGTAAATCAAGCCAAGTCCAATGGAGGGTAGGTTTGGCAGTTCCACAGCAGAGCTACTAAGATGGGACAGGTCACACTGCAGACTTGCCCATCTCAGGGGACAAGGGGGCTGCACAGCCCCAGTTGTTGGTTAAGTAATGCCTCTAGGCGTGTGTCCACAGGTCCCTGCAGGGAAAGGGAGTTAAGACAGCAAGAGGGCAGCCCTTCCACCAAGAGACGCAGGTGCTGGCTGTCTGGAGTGAAAATGCCCTGGGAACTAGGGTGCATAAAAAAAGGTAAAGGGATCTAACCGGATGTGGGAGAAGGGCTAATAGCATCCCTCCATTCAGCTTGAAGCAAAACGCCTATATGAGAGAAGAAGAAAGATCTGTGGTTCTCATTTATTTTACTATAGTACGCCTACTGAAAGAGAGATGGGGAGGCGGGCACAGATATTTTCTGGGATGGTAAGCTATGGAGAATTCCTTGTAAACTCTGCTTAATAAATGACAGTTATTAAATTTCAAATATTAATATAAACATCTTTACTGTTCATTAACTATGAGTCCAGGATGGTTGGCTCACATAGTTTCTTCTTTAACTCTAACTTAACTCTTAAATAAATATTACATTGAAAATCATCTTGTTATTAATATCCCCCAAAATGATGACTACTTCAATAAGAGAAAGGTAAACATATCAATAGAATAATGGACAAAGGACATGAACAGGTGATTTACAAAAAAAAAAAGGGTAAAAATGGACAATAAACATAAAACTATTGCTTAAACTCACCAGTAACCAAAGAAATTTAACCTATGAGATACTAGTTTTCACCTATCAGAACTGATAAGGATTTTTTAAGTAATAATACTTAAAATTGTCAAGAATGTAGAGAAAATGATCACTCTTACACAATGTTATTGTAAGTGTAAGTTGGTATAACTTTCCTAAAAGACAATTTGACAACATATAACAAAATACATAAAAATGCAGACCCAAAAAAAAAAAATGCAGACCCTTTGACAAAGCAATTAAACTTTAAGCAATTTTTACTAAGGAAGTAATCAATGTGTATAAAAAATTTATTTCAATAATGTTTACTGCAATGCAATTTAGTTTATCTAAAAATTGAAAATACTACAAATGTTTACCAATGGAGGGTTCAAATAAATGAACAGGGGTATGCAAAGTATCATAACGGACTATGTAGCCATTTGTAAGTGTTATAGAAATATATCTATCAACAGAGGACGTTTTTAATCATATATTACTAAACCAAAGAAAAATCATATTGTAAAACATGAACAGCATGATCCAATCTAAACATAGAAATAACTCTGAAAAGATATATATCAAAATGTTAGTAACAGCTATCTTTAGGTATCAAGGATGACTTTTAATTTCTTCTTTCTGCTTATCTGTATTTTTCTAACTTTTCTACAGTAAATATGTATTGCTGGAATAATTTAAAAATGTAAAATAACAAGATACTTCTTCTCTGTACTTAGTTTAAAATGAAGTACTCTCAAAGACTGGGCAGCAATACATATTTTTCCATTGTGTTAATTTCCTGTCCATTAAGCATATGTAATGAACAGTCTTCCATGACTCCAACTGGCTGGAGGAAAGCCAAGTGCTACATAACAAACAAAGCAATGGAAACCATCCATTCAGCCTTGGCCAGAAAACCATGGCCTTGGGACTGAATCTACCAGCCTTCACAGTTAGAAAACGTCTTCAGTCATGTTAAGGACTTATGTGAGATAAAGTAGTCCCTGGAAAGGCACCCCTTTCTAGTAGTTGCTGCCTCACGAAATTCAGAATGTTATCAATGACTTCACAGTTGGGAGAACCTAGCAAAAGGCCCTGTATGTGGTAGATGTTCAAGAAATGTTTGGATTGCAACTTAATGACCTTCATCTTAGGAGTAACAGAACCAAAGTTAAAATGCTAAGATGATAAAATACTTTGTATATACCACTGTAAAGCCATCAAGTAGTCACATTAGTAAAGGTTTTCTTTTTTCTACATTCAAAAACTGTGAAACAGTTCCTGCCCATTGCTACTGCTGCCCAACACATTGCTGCTTATTTCAAACTACAACATCTTAGTGCTTTAGAAAAGCTGTAGGCTAAGAAGCACAGGAATAGACAAGGTCATGAAAATCAGAAACAACCACAAGGCATATCCCAGTGGCAGCGTCTGAAGTGATCCATGTGATCACCTCCTTGCCCAAAGTACACATCTTCTCATCCCCACCACCACCCACATTGAGTGGACATTTACACGTCTGAGAGTCTTCTCTGTCTGTTATCCTTCTCTTTTTTAAAAAGGTGACCTTTCATCAATTTCCCAGACAAGGTCTTTGTGAACTTTATATCTAGAATGAATTAGAGCTGTATTTTGCCCACTAAGTACTGAATTTCAAAAACAATTTCATCTCCAGCCTACGTATAAATACATAAATTTCTTTGAGAAGTATTTTGTTTACCTAGCGAGCCAGAATGGAACCTATTAGAAGAAACTGTATTCCTCTATGGTGGCTTAACTAATAAATCCCATCACAAAAATATATCTGTAAGTGAGGCATTGCATTTTAACCACCCCCCCTTTTCCATTCCAATAACCTGCAGGAATGAAACATTCCATTAGCATGTCATCTATATATGGGTGTCTAAGTTTTGAAGTTTTAGTGATCAGTTTTCAGATGGAAAAGCAAACAGATGTAGACTGTATGACACCCACAGTGTAATCCAACTGTGATCCTGTGCCAGAAATCTAGGTTGGCAGCCTGAAGTGACAATTTGATACATACTTAGAATTAAGTAATGGGCGTGTTCCATCCCCCAAAATATGAGTGGATGAATGCAGATGACTTGGGACTGACCACCAAAACCATTACATGAGAGAGTACTTGGAAGTATGTCCAAAAACACAGAGAACTTTTGAAAGTTCACAAAGACAACCATGAATACTATGTAACACTGGTCACAGTTTCATTTGACACTGTCCTCCTTTCTCTTCTACCACCCTTCCTTCCCTTCCCTGGTTCAAGATGCCTGGGAGTGTTTGAACAGGAATCAGAAGAGCCCAGGTAAGGAAGTATCTTGGGATGCAGAGGTGCTTTAAAGACAGACACAAGCATGCACCTGCACCAAGAAATTTCCGTCATGCTTTGCTTCAGTCCACCATTGTCACTTCCTCTAGTTAATGAACTGGTTTTCTCAAATTCTCTTGTTTTAAGGTATTTTTTCTTTAAGGAATTAGACATATTTGGAAAATACGAATATCTGCAATGAATATTTTACCCTCCATGGCTAGATTAGTTTCTCCTGCTTTAATAAGGCTATAAGTTAAGGTCTTTCATTCCATAATACATCCTGTTATTGGAATATGTAGGAACTCAGTAAACAACAATCCCTTTAAGTTAAAACAATCCCTTTCCCTCAATACTGTGCATTATTCCTCCCCACCTTGTATGATCAGGAGTCAAGTGGTCTGTCTGCTGTAACATCCCAGAACACTTGTTCCTAGTCAGTTTCCTCGCATTTAGGCCCTGTTTCCAGTCATCCCATATCCTCTAGAAACAAGGCAGAAGCTGCTCTCACTTATTCCCACCAAAGCCTCAGGTATAGCTGCTGCCTGGTCAAGCCTCAGCAATACAGAGGAGTCTGACAAATACACCAAGCAAAGAGGTAGGTCTCTACACCTCACTTCCTCCAGGAAACTTACCTCTCTGCCACATGTCACAGGAGTCCCTGCCTCATATGTTATTTCTTTTATTAGTGTGGATATCCAGAAACTTCATCTCCCTGGAGGTAGGGAATAGAGTCTGAATGGACAGTAGTGGGCCGTTTTAAAATCTGGTTATCACATAATTAATCCTCGTATCTGGGCAGAACTCTTATTTTTTACCAGAACTATTTGGCTTAATTAAAGTTACTTATGCCAGGATATGTACTTTCAATGATAGAGAGAAATGAATAGCACAATTAAGAAACTGAGATTTCTTTAAGAAAAACAATTCACTCGTATACATCAATGTAGGGGACCACAGAAAAAAGTGATGGCACTAGCTAGCAGTGTGACGTCATGACTCCTTACATGGTTTTAGTCCTAGAACATTTTGTTAGATTTATTCATAAATACTTCATGTTTTCTGGTGCCGTTGTAAATCACAGTATATTTTTTAAATGTTCACTTGTTCATTGCTAGTACTCACTTATACAATTCATTTTTGTATATCGACTTTGTATTCTGTAAACTCCAAAAATTCACATATTAGTTCTAAGAGATTTTTTAAATACATTCCTTGAGGTTCTCTACATATATATTTACATCATCTACTAATAAAGACAATTTTATTTCCTACTTTCCATTCAAGATGTCTTTTATTTATTTTTCTTGCCTTATTGCAACTGACTAGAATTTCTAGTACAATGTTAAATAGAAGTGGCAAGAGAAAACACACTTGCCTTTTTTCTGACAGAGGGAAAGTATTGAATCTTTCACCAATAGGTATAATACTATCTGTAGATTTTGGTAGATGCACTTTATCAGATTGAGAAAGTTCCTTTCTATTCCTAGTTTGTTGAGGGTTTTTATCAGAATTTGATGTTGAAATTTATCCAATGCTTTTTTTGTATCTGTTTTTGTGATTAGAAACTTTTTCTTCATTTGTCTGTTAATAGATGGATTATATATATTGATTTTTTACTGTTGATTTAGCCTTTCATTCCTGGTAGAAACCCATCTGATCTTTGGGTCTTATTTTTTATTCATTCTGAAAACCTTTGTCTCTTAACTGATATTTGTATGTGTTACATTTTATATAATTATTGATATGATTGAATTTAGGTCTACCATTTATTCTTTTCTGTTTGTTCCCCCTCCTTTGTTTCTATGTTCCACATTTCTTGTCTTCCTTGGGCTATTTGAATATTTTTATTGCATATTTATTTATTGGCTATTTAACTATGTCTTTGCATTATTTTTAATTTTAGTGGTTTTTTTCTCAGGGAGTAAATACACACAATTAAACTTTAAAAGTTCTACTCAGGGTTAATATTTTACCACTTCAAGTAAAATATGGAAGCCTTCCAAATTTATAGTTTCCTTTATCCTCTTCCTTCATGTTATGGTTGTCAGATCATTACATCAAAAACCCCACCAGACAACATTATATTTTTAATTATCAATGGTAATATTATTTTAAAGAATTTAAGAGAAGAAAAATGACCTTTTATATTTACCATTTCTGCTACTATTCCTTCATTCGTGAAGTTCTAAGCTTCCCTCTGGGATCATTTTCCTTCAATGTTTCTAGTAGAACAAAGATGTACACAACAAATTCTCTCATCTTTCCTCCATCTCATAATGACTTTGGATTTGTTCCTGATGGTATTTTTATTGTTTATAAAAGTCTGGGTCTTCAGTTGTTTCCTTTCAGTACTTTTTTTTCCTTACAAACATCTTCATTACAAGTGTTTTTTTTTTTTTTTAATAATGATCCTTCCTTCCTTCCTTCCTTCCTTCCTTCCTTCCTCCCTCCCTCCCTCCCTCCCTCCCTCCCTCCCTCCTTTCCTTCCCTCCCTTTCTCTCTCCGTTTGCTCTTCATTGCTGTGTATGGGCTTTCTCTAGTTGCGGTGCACGGGCTTCTCTTGTTGTGGAGCACGGCTCTAGGTGTGCGGGCTTCAGTAGTCGTGGCACGTGGGCTCAGTGGTTGTGGTGCACAGGCTTAGTTGCTCCATGGCATGTGGGATCTTCCCAGACTAGGGATCGACCGTGTCCCCTACATTGGCAGGCGGATTCTTAGCCACTGTGCCACCAGGGAAGTCCACCAGTGTTCTTAAACATTTCTGTACATGCATTACAGAAAGGCTGTCACATCCATTCACTGATATAGTACTGATTATTCTCAACATGGCAAGCAAGTACCACTCTTACAAGCATCTTTTTATATTTGTTCTTAAACGCTTCTCTGCATGCTTTCTTTTTATAGCTTTTTTTTTAACATCTTTATTGGAGTATAATTGCTTTACAATGTTGTGTTAGTTTCTGCTGTATAACAAAGTGAATCAGCTATATGTATACATATATCCCCATATCCTCTCCCTCTTGTGTCTCCCTCCTAGCCTCCCTATCCCACCCCTCCAGGTGGTCACAAAGTACTGGGCTGATCTCCCCATGCAATGCAGCTGCTTCCCACTACCTTCTATTTTACATTTGGTAGTGTATATATGTCCATGCCACTCTCTCACTTCGTCCCAGCTTACCCTTCCCCATCCCTGTGTCCTCAAGTCCATTCTCTACATCTGCATCTTTATTCCTGTCCTACCCCTAGGTTCATCAAAAACTTTTTTTTTTTTTTAAGATTCCATATATGTGTGTTGGCATACGGTATTTGTTTTTCTCTTTCTGACTTACTTCACTCTATATGACAGACTCTAGGTCCATCCACCTCACTACAAATAACTCAGTTTTGTTTCTTTTTATGGCTGGGTAATATTCCATTGTACATATGTGCCACATCTTCTTTATCCATTCATCTGTCAATTTACATTCCCACCAACAGTGCAAGAGGGTTCCCTTTTCTCCACACCCTCTCCAGCATTTACAGTTTGTAGATTTTTTGATGATGGCCATTCTGACCGGTGTGCAGTGATACCTCATTGTAGCTTTGATTTGCATTTCTCTAATGATCTGAGGTGTTGAGCATCCCTTCAGGTGTTTATTGGCAATCTGTATATCTTATTTGGAGAAATGTCTATTTAGGTGTTCTGCCCATTTTTGGATTGGGTTGTTTGTTTTTTTGATATTGAGCTGCATGAGCTGCTTGTATATTTTGGAGATTAATCCTTTGTCAGTTGCTTCATTTGCAAATATTTTCTCCCATTCTGAGGGTTGTCTTTTCATCTTGTTTATGGTTTCCTTTGCTGTGCAGAAGCTTTTAGTTTCATTAGGTCCCATTTGTTTATTTTTGGTTTTTTCCATTTCTCTAGGAGGTGGGTCAAAAAGGATCTTGCTGTGATTTATGTCATAGAGTGTTCTGCCTATGTTTTCCTCTAAGAGTTTTATAGTGTCTGGCCTTATATTAGGTCTTTAATCCATTTTGAGTTTATTTTTGTGTATGATGTTAGGGAGTGTTCTAATTTCATTCTTTTACATGTAGCTCTCCAGTTTTCCCAGCACGACTTATTGAAGAGGCTGTCTTTTTTTTTTTTTTTTTTCCTCTCTATATCTTTGTATTACTTTATTCCTTAATAAGGTATACACATATTAATTTAATAAGTTGGAAGAACAATTTTACTAAATTAATAAAATAAAAATGTCTGTCTGTTATCACAGAATCCCTAAGTGCTGGAATCCCTGACACATGTTTCCACAATACCATTTATATCCTTTATTCACGGTACGATTTCTGTTTTATTCTATGGTATTTTATATATGCGTCCGCCACACTAGGCCCTCTGCTGTTAGGAACAATGATCCAGGTCAGTTAATCTTTGTATATATGAGTACTGGCAACCTATCCTGGCATATAGTAGATGTTTTTTTTTTTTTTTTTTTTTCAAACATCTTTATTGAAGCATAATTGCCCCACAATAGTGTGTTAGCATCTGCTCCACAACAAAGCGAATCCACCATACATACACAATATGTTCCCATTTCTCCTCCCTCCTGCATCTCCCTCCCTCCCACCCTCCCCATCCCACCCCTCCAGGTGGTCACAAAGCACCGAGCTGATCTCCCTGTGCTATGCGGCTGCTTCCCACTAGCCATCCATTTTACATTTGGTAGTGTATATATGTCCATGACACTCTCTTACCCTGTCACATCTCACCCCACCCCCTCCCCATATCCTCAAGTCCATTCTCTAGTAGGTCTGTGTCTTTATTCCCGTCTTGCCACTAGGTTCTTCATGGCCTTTTTTTTTTTTTTTTTTTTCCCTTAGATTCCGTATATATGTGTTAGCATACTGTATTTGTTTTTCTCTTTCTGACTTACTTCACTCTGTATGACAGACTCTAACTCCATCCACCTCATTACAAATACCTCCATTTCATTTCTTTTTATGGCTGAGTAATATTCCATTGTATATATGTGCCACATCTTCTTTATCCATTCATCTGTCGATGGACATTTAGGTTGCTTCCATGTCCTGGCTATTGTAAATAGAGCTGCCATGAACATTTTGGTACATGACTCTTTTTGACCTATGGTTTTCTCAGGGTATATGCCCAGTAGTGGGATTGCTGGGTCGTATGGTAGTTCTATTTGTAGTTTTTTAAGGAACCTCCATACTGTTCTCCATAGTGGCTGTATCAATTTACATTCCCACCAACAGTGCAAGAGTGTTCCCTTTCCTCCACACCCTCTCCAGCATTTATTGTTTCTAGATTTTTTGATGATGGCCATTCTGACCGGTGTGAGATGATATCTCATTGTAGTTTTGATTTGCATTTCTCTAATGATTAATGATGTTGAGCATTCTTTCATGTGTCTGTAGGCCATCTGTATATCTTCTTTGGAGAAATGTCTATTTAGATCTTCTGCCCATTTTTGGATTGGGTTGTTCGTTTTTTTGTTATTGAGCTGCATGAGCTGCTTGTAAATCTTGGAGATTAATCCTTTGTCAGTTGCTTCATTTGCAAATATTTTCTCCCATTCTGAGGGTTGTCTTTTGGTCTTGTTTATGGTTTCCTTTGCTGTGCAAAAGCTTTTCAGTTTCATTAGGTCCCATTTGTTTATTTGTGTTCTTATTTCCATTTCTCTGGGAGCTGGGTCAAAAAGAATCTTGCTGTGATGTATGTCATAGAGTGTTCTGCCTATGTTTTCCTCTAAGAGTTTGATAGTGTCTGCCCTTACACTTAGGTCTTTAATCCATTTTGAGTTTATTTTTGTGCATGGTGTCAGGGAGTGTTCTAATTTCATACTTTTACATGTTCCTGTCCAGTTTTCCCAGCACCACTTATTGAAGAGGCTGTCTTTTTTCCATTGTCTATTCTTGCCTCCTTTATCAAAAATAAGGTGACCATATGTGCATGGGTTTATCTCTGGGCTTTCTATCCTGTTCCATTGATCTATACTTCTGTTTTTGTGTCAGTACCATACTGTTTTGATGACTGCAGCTTTGTAGTATAGTCTGAAGCCAGGGAGCCTGATTCCTCCAGCTCCGTTTTTCTTTCTCAAGATTGCTTTGGCTATTCAGGGTCTTCTGTGTTTCCATACAAATTGTGAAATTTTTTATTCTAGTTCTGTGAAAAATGCCATTGGTGGTTTGATAGGGGTTGCATTGAATCTGTAGATTGCTTTGGGTAGTAGAGTCATTTTCACAATGTTGATTCTTCCAATCCAAGAACATGGTATATCTCTCCATCTGCCTGTATCATCTTTAATTTCTTTCATCAGTGTCTTATAGTTTTCTGCATACAGGTCTTTTGTCTCTTTAGGTAGGTTTATTCCTAGGTATTTTATTCTTTATCTTGCAATGGTAAATGGGAGTGTTTCTTTAATTTCTCTTTCAGATTTTTCATCATTAGTGTACAGGAATGCAAGAGATTTCTGTACACTAATTTTGTATCCTGCTGCTTTACCAAATTCATTGATTAGCTCTAGTAGTTTTCTGGTAGCATCTTTAGGATTCTCTACTTATAGTATCATGTCATCTGCAAACAGTGACAGCTTTACTTCTTCTTTTCCGATTTGGATTCCTTTTATTTCTTTTTCTTCTCTGATTGCTGTGGCTAAAACTTCCAAAACTATGTTGAATAATAGTGGTGAGAGTAGGCATCCTTGCCTTGTTCCTGATCTTAGAGGAAATGGTTTCAGTTTTTCACCATTGAGAACGATATTGGCTGTGGGTTTGTCATATATGGCCTTTATTATGTTGAGGTAAGTTCCCTCTATGCCTACTTTCTGGAGAGTTTTTATCATAAATGTTGTTGAATTTTGTCGAAAGCTTTCTCTGCATCTATTGAGATTATCATATGGTTTTTATCCTTCAATTTGTTAATATGGTGTATCACACTGATTGATTTGCATTTACTGAAGAATCCTTGCATTCCTAGGATAAACCCCAATTGATCATGGTGTATGATCCTTTTAATGTGCTGCTGGATTCTGTTTGCTAGTATTTTGTTGAGGATTTTTCATCTCTGTTCATCAGTGATATTGGTCTGTAGTTTTCTTTTTTTGTGACATCTTTGTTTGGTTTTGGTATCAGGGTGATGGTGGCCTCATAGAATAAGTTTGGGAGTGTTCCTCCCTCTGCTATATTTTGGAAGAGTTTGAGAAGGATAGGTATTAGCTCTTCTCTAAATGTTTGATAGAATTCACCTGTGAAGCCTCCTTTCAGTATTTTAAAGTTAGTCAGTGGATTAACCTCCACTAACCTCCACTGAGGTTAGTCCACTAACCTCTCACCTCCATGTTTTCTCATAAGAAATCTATAGTTGGTCAAATAGTTGTTTTAATTCTGATGAATTATAATTAATCTTTTTATCTTATATCTACCTGTACTTCTGGTATCATATCTAAGATGGCTTTGCCTAACCTAAAGCCACAAATATTTACTCTTATATTTCCTACTAATTGTTTTATCATTTTAGCTGTTATATTTAGGTCTATAATCTATTTTGAGTTTATTTTGTATATGCTGTGAGGAAGGGGTCCAACTTCATACTTTTGCATTAGAATATTCAGCTGTTCCTGCACCATTTGTGAATAGATTATTCTCTCCCCATTGAAATCTCTTGGTACCCCTGTCAAAAATCAATTGACCATAACTGTGGAGGTCACAACAAACTTTTTAAGAATGGAAATCTTTACAGTTACCTCCATAGGCAGTGAGATTGGCAGTGGCACAGGTACATGTTGAGAACTTTTTTTTTTTTTTTACACTTTTGTATCATTTATATGTGCACAATGATCTTATATGATTTATAATTTAAAATTTTAGCTTTTAAAAATACCATGTTTGATGCACGTTTTCTGATGAATAGAGCCTGTTGCCTAAATAGGTATTGTACCTCAGAGAGAGACATTTTCTAAAAGGAATTTTCTAAGATGATTTAAAGGTATTTTAAGATTAGTTTTTTTATATTCAAATGTGAAAATATTTTGCAAAGCCACACAACAACACTTGTATTTTTACTTTTTGGTCTAAGAATCACAACTGATGATACTGGAGGGGCGTGTTTATATTCTGACAGTAGATAAGAGAAGGGGTTAAGTATTATTTGAAGTGCCTGTTGTGGTTCTCTTTGGTAGACCCTTCTGGTCTTTTGGATTTGTGTTGCCTGTTTTTATTTCTGAATTAGAATATTTTGGTTGATGCTGTTTGCTTAAGAATTTCCCAATCTCTCTCTCTCCGTTCATTTTATTTAATGAATTTAAAGTGATTTAATTTGTCCAATGGTTTCCTAAGGAAATCTGGCATAATCAAATTCTTTTAATAATAGCACAGAAAGCTTCTTTTATCACCTAAGAGTAATGACGCCTTTCTTGTATTTATGGGCTGCCAGGAGCATCGAGCTAATTACGTTTCTTCTGGAACAGAAGAAAATCAATATGGTTTACCCAATACTTTTTCTCTTATTTTCTGAGCTCATAACTCTGTAACCATTTTCTAGTCCTCCCTTTTACCTTCTTACCAGAGTGGGAGGTATATTTGGTAACTACAACATGAAGGAGATATGGAATAATTGATTTAATAAATATATATTGTTCCCCTAAATCATGCCTTGTCCTCTTGGGATACAGTGGTCACTGAAAGCAGCTACAGTCCCTGCTTTCAAGGGACTTAGATCATGGAGAGACAGGCATTAATCATATTATAACATAAGTAAATGTGTTTGTACAAAGGGAGGCAAGAGGTTTGAAGGAAATGAACAGAGTGCTGCAAAAGTCTCTAGGGAAGCCTTCCCCGAAGAAGTGATGAGATGGAGAAGACTGATGAAGAAGGAGTCAAGAATATGAAGAGGGACAAAGGTTGTTTCAGAGAGAGAGAAATGCATGTTTCTGCAAAGGCCCTATGGAAGGGAGTGTAGACTGAAAGAACGCCAATATGACTAGAACCCAGAAAGGTAGGGAGAAGGTGGTGTGAAATGAGGCCACATAAGTGAGCAAGGGCCATTAAACTGCCAGCCTTGCAAAATTCAAGTCCAGCTCTGCCACTTTCTACCTATGTGACCAGGGCCTAACTACTAAACCACTATTAAGCTGACTTTCCTTATCTATAAAAATAGGAATAATAATATACTTCAATGATGTTACAAGGAAGTCTAAATGAGATATTACACATAAATATACATGAATACTCAATAATAATGGCTCAATAATTCACATAGTTTTTGAGGTTATTCCTAACTGTCTTCCTACTCCTCTCTCCTCTACGATCAATCCTCTGGTCATTGATCCTCCTAAAGCATTGTTAATCATATACCTACATTGCTTAAAAAATAATAATCTTCCCTCATTGTTTACAGCAGGAATGGCAAATAGGCTTCAGCTCAAGAACCAATCCCAAGTCAATTACAGTAGATTTCTGGGCTGAGATTTCAGGACTCAGCAGTAAATATTCCTACAGTTGACTGGCAATCTCTGCCATGGGCACTGAATGCAACATGCAGCAGGTATGCCACTCCTCAGCACAGAACCCAAGTACTTCGTTGATCTACCTCTTTCCTGTTTTTCAGTCTCCTCTCAACCACCTCCTGTCCTCTTTCCCAATTAGAAATGTACCCAAAAAGATGTACAAATTTATCCAAAAATTGTGTACCCCCAAAATACCAACGTGTTACTCCTTACACATACTGTGAGTACCCTTCATTCCACTGCACATTGGTTCATGATGTTTCATTTGTCTGGAATATTCTTTCCAACTCAGAGAACTCTTACTCCTCCACAAAATCCTTGTGTATCCTACTTGAGAGGTCTATGCCCCTGTTGTTCTAGGTCAGACCCCTTGAATAGATGCTGTCACAGAAACATACCTCTTCCCTTCAGAGACTGTATGTATCTTAGTTTGAAGTCACAGAGTTGGCAATGTGGTCAAGTGATTACCATCTGTGTCCCTCTTCACACTCCTAGCTCACAAGAGAGGGAACCGTACCTGTATGTGCCTTCTCCATCCATTTCTGTATCTCCAGCACCAAGCACCTAGTCTGCCATAGGTGCCCAATGCACTGGTGTTAAATGAACTGATAGCCCCAAGGTACTTCCTTTCTCATGTACCCTTTAGAAAATTTCTCACCAACAGATTCAATATCAGTGCCAAACTTTAGGTAAGAAAGGAAGGGAAAAGAAGTACTTATTTAAAATTTCAGTGATCTCTTAGTGGTTCTTACATTTCAGTGAGTAGCAACTGCTGTATACTGACCCTCCATGGCCTAAACTCTTCCATTATCCTTGACTAAAAGATCTGTCTAAATTCCCCAAATCATCACTGGAATGCATGTGTCAAAATAATCCAGAGATCTAAAGGAAAAATTGAGATGTCTCTCCTTTTCTCCTATTAGGCTCTTTTGATGTGTTCATTTGTTATATGCCAAAGTCAGAGGTGTTGTTTTACAGTGACTGCTAAAGACCAAAACGAGAATTCTAGTCTGTATCCATTCCTAATTCAGGATTTACACTGAGATAATTTTAGGTAGTGTATGGAGTCTATGACTAATATCCAGAGGTCTGATAGATTAAAATCTAGGAGAGAAAAGATAAAGAACATACTCTCCTCAGGAGAATTCTTGTTCGGTTCCTGTGTTTGCCAGCTAATAAAACCCCTCTACCAATAAATCTTAGATTTTATTGACAATAGAGTTCCAGTTCTTAGCAGAGAAAAATCATTTGGAATATTGGGTGAGACTTTATTGGAAAGTATAGGTTGAGAAGAATTTTGCTATTTTATACACTTAGGGTCACCTTGAGAATGACTTCCTCCAGCACTACATTTTACATTATATGCATGTTATTTTGAAACTGACAGGGATCTCAGAAAAGTTCCAGTCTAATAATATTTTTATTCCATAGATGAGAAAACCTGGAAGAAGGTAACTCAATGTGGGAGACACTCTGTTAAACAGCATTTTTGAAAGAGTATTCCTTGGAGACTAAGTTTTGCCAGATGTTAATATTTGTTTCACAAAAGAGGGAGAAAATAATGTCACTGAATTTGTCTAGGAAATGTTGACTTAAGCAAAGTCCAACAGTACCACTACAGGAATTCTCAGAGCCTTTAATTTGTTAGTAGATGATGAAAGTCTCCAAGAGGGAGAATACTGCAAACAGTTTCACGATTAGAATCATTTTTCGTAACTGTTTCTCAGAACTGTGGTTGTTGAGAAGTGTTGGGCAAGAAATGCTGCTCCAGCCCAAGCTTAAAGGGATTACACCGGGAGGAAAATGAGAATTGGAAAAGGGAAAGACAGTCAAATTAGGTGAGCCTCTGAACAGACTGACCAGCAAAAGAAGACAAAAATAAAGAGAAAAATCTTTGGTTCACCAGGGTAGCCTGGGCCCTGGGGTCAAATGAACAGCTTTCCACATAGGGACTAGCGCCACCTACTCTGATCCCCCCAAAAGGAGTCGGGATGGAACCCAAATAGAGAGTTGTGTGCTAACTGGACTCCTTAATGTCCCTTCACATGGCATGTAAAATGGAGATCAGGAGCGTCTGAGGTAATTGCATCCTGCCTAAATCAATTCTGCCTTTGGTTACTATTGGATAATCCTCCCTCAAATTGTTCTGTAATGTATCCGTGGGTTGTTAAACAGCAAGTGCCTTTCATTTCATAGGAAATGGCTTTTGACTGTATAAAGCAATCTTTGTGGGACGTTTGTACTTCTCTTTATGCTTGTGAAGTGCTTTGGGACAGAGGTCAGTATAAAATCCAGATTTATTACTACTATTAGCAAAAGTAAAAGTGTTATGAAGCCATTTATTCTGCCTTTGATACTGATAGATGAAAAAAGCCAATTCTCCTATGTGGAATGGGAGCTCATCCTCAAAATATAAACATCCATATTCTCCATGTGCACTAGCTTCCAGCTGCAGGTATGTAGAGAGGAGCAAGGGTTTTGGCAACTGAGCTCTAGGGCTTGGGCTTTCTACAGTTGAGACCCACACCTCCCTAAAGTGCACGGAGTCATGGGATACAGACACAGAAATGGAATATCAGAATGTATCCAATCCAATGCTCATTCTAAACTATCAGAAGCAGTTTTGTTTTAGGGCTCAGATTTTTTTTCTTTCCATATTTATTTTATTTAGCCTCACTAGAATGATGTTAATTAAGTTAGCTATAGGCTTTTTAATACAATTCAGAGTAGAGAGACAAAAAGTTATTTTACTGACTCACTGGAAATTAGATTTTAAAAATTCTATTCTTCAGATCTTTTGAGTCCAGGCTGGCCACGAACCATGCACTCTGACACTGGTTTTTCTTACGCATTCTTCAGCTTAAATTCTTACCTATCCTCCATGATTAAGTGAATACTTCCCATTCAAATGTGTGCTACCGGGCTTCCCTGGTGGCACAGTGGTTAAGAATCCACCTGCCAATGCAGTGGACACGGGTTCGAGCCCTGGTCCGGAGAGATTCCACATGCGGTGGAGCAACTAGGCCCGTGTGCAACAACTACTGAAGCCCGCTCCCTAGAGCCCGTGCTCCGCAACAAGAGAAGCCACTGCAATGAGAAGGCCCCGCACTGCAACGAAGAGTAGCCCCCACTCGCCGTTAACCAGAGAAAAGCCCACATGCAGCAATGAAGACGCAACGCAGCCAAGAAATAAAATAATAAAATAAATTTATAATAAATAAATAAATTAAATAAATAAATTTATTTTTTAAAAAAAGTGTGCCATTGAGGAGAAACAGAGAAAGATATGTCTTGCATGAAGGCCAACTTCTGGCAGCTTTTAATCACTTAATTTGTTGAGCTTGTTAATGTTGTCTACAGAAATGGAAGGGCCGTTTCAGTATATACTAGCAAGCATTTTCTATAAATCTCAGTCCATGAAGTCTTATAGTTCTTCACAGGAGTTATTAAGGCTGAAAGACACACATTTTCCTCAAAGTCCAGCTTGCATTAGCTACCTCAACAAACTCACTGTCCCTTACTTGGCATTATAGTAAACTAGAGGAAGCATAGTGAGGCTGGAGGACTGTTCAGGAAGAGTTGTTCGTAATTTGGGAGAAACCAGAACACGTTAAAGTGCTGCCAAGAAGATCGAGACATATCACATTGATGATACTGGGGAGAGGGGGAGTAATTAACAGCACACGGTTCCTGAGAAGACGGAAGAGAGAGAACACAGACTACAAGTAGAGTTGAGAGGAGGAAGGCAAAGAGGCTTGCAGATAAGGGGCCAGGGACTCCTCTCCCATGCCTTCTACTTTCTCTTTAAGAGGAGATCATCTGCTGAGAGGATGAAGGGCACAGAAGCAAATTTAGACATCTTATGCAGGTATGAGAACTGGATGGGCCAAGACAGGTCCACACTGAAGGCAGCTGAAGCTGTAACCATGAGTTTATAATGGAACCAACTGGTATAACTGCCAGATGGTATAATTTCTCCAGCCAGTGCTTGGCTGTCCAGGTACCAATCCACAGAATACAAGTGGATGGGTTACCAATTTCCAGCAGTACTCAGGGTCAGGAATGTTCAGTAAAGGAATGTCAACTTGCAGAGGTATGAGAAGTGGACCAAAGTGAAGTGGAAAAGAGGGGAACCCTCACCTGTCTTGACCTTGAGAGTCTGTCTCTGACTCCACTCAGCAAGGGAGGCCGTGGGACAGAAGTGCCAAAGCCAGAGTTCATCAATGAAGAACCCCAGAAACTTTTTCCCTGCTCTGAAACTCTACCTCCCTCCTGGTGTGGATATGACAGGGAAAACGCCTAGAGCTTAGCACACAGTAGGTGCTCAAAAAACAATGACTGAATGAGTAACAAGTCTGTGATTTTTTTAAAAAAAAGCAACAGTAGACACTCAGAATTTTTAAAATTATTTAGTCTGAGCAAGGGATTATTTATATAGCAGCATTTTACCTTTGCTGTAATACTTCTTAAAAGAATCATGCTTTTTCTCCTTTGCTGGTAAAAATAAAAGGAAGGAAGAATAGTAGAAACAATGGAAGGATGGAAGGAAGAAAGGAAGGAAGGGTGGGGGGAGGGGAGAAGGAAAGGAAAGAGGAAGGTGAGAAGAGGAAGGGAAAAAGAGAGGAAAGTAAAAGACAATTTCTATATGTTTTGAAATATGCCTAAGAAAATAACTAATAAAATGGTTAAATGAATTCTTAAGTAATTCCAAGAACTCAAACAGTCACCATTCATTATGGGTTTGGATTCGTTTTAAAGTCCTGTAAAGCTCTTGCTTGGCCTTATTACTTCTCTTTATGTACTCCATTTCTTGACAATATAGCTTTTCCCACATGGTAGCCTCTATTGCGTGTCAGCTGTTTTTATGTGAATTTTAAAGATTTAGAGCCACAGGAGTTTGCTGGATAGAGAATGGTCCAAAAACTAAGGTGCATTAGATCATGTAAAGGAAATTCATATTTTATTAATTATGTTTTGATACATTAGCATATGAAATATTTTTATTGCCAGAGCAGCTCCTTTACCCTGGCCCTGTATTAGGTATAAATATAATAGATAACCAGACATTTAAGTACTTAACCATAATTCAGAACATTGCAATTTTAAAATATAAATGTGAGTATTTTTATTTTCCTGATTGTAAGGGCATTTTTTTCTTTGGCATGCCTTCCTTAGGAATTATTTTGAGTTACAGTGATGAGCAAATCAAGGAAAGCACTTTAAGAAGACACAGGATGCCCATTTCAAATGGGTTATAATTGCAGGAAAAAGAGTTGGCTCCACTGGATGTGTTTTTCTTTTCCATTATAGGTTATTATAAGATACCCAACATAGTTCCCTGTGCTATACAATAGGTCCTTGTTTTTTATCTATCTTATATATAGTAGTGTGTACATGTTAATCCCAGACTCCTGATTTATCTCTCCCCCCCTCCCTTTGTTAACCATAAGTTTGTTTTCTATGTATGGGAGTCTATTTCTGTTTTGTAAATAAGTTCATTTGTATCATTTTTCCAGATTCCACACATAAGTGATATCATATGACAATTGTCTTTGTCTGACTTGCTTCACTTAATATGGTAATCTCTAGATCCATCCATGTTGCTGCAAATGGCATTATTTCATTCTTTTTCATGGCTAAGTAATATTCCATTACACATCTACCCACCCACACCCACACACACACACACACACACACTCCACATCTTCTTTATCTATTCATCTCTTGATGGACATTTAGGTTGTTTCCATGTCTTGGCTATTGTAAATAGTGCTGCTATGAACACTGGGGTGCATGTGTCTTTTCAAGTTAGAGTTTTCTCCAGATATATGCCCTGCAGTGGGATTGCTTGATCATATGGTAACTCTATTTTTAGTTTTTTTAAGGAACCTCCATACTATTCTCCAAAATGGCTGCACCAATTTACATTCCCACCAACAGTGTAGGAGGGTTCCCTCTTTTCTACACCCTCCCCAGCATTTATTACTTGTAGACTTTTTGATGATGGCCATTCTGACTGGTGTGATGTAAAACCTTATTGCAGTTTTGATTTGCATTTGTGTAATAATTAGCAATACTGAGCATCTTTTCACGTGCCTGTTGGCCATCTGTATGTCTTCTTTGGAGAAATGTCTGTTTAGGTCTTTTGCCCATTTTTCGATTGGGTTGTTTGCTTTTTTGATATTAAGCTGTATGAGCTGCTTGTATATTTTGGAAATGAATCCCTTGTTGGTCACATCATTTATAAATATTTTCCCCCATTCCATAGGGTGTCTTTTTGTTTTACATTTACTATTTTTTAATGTAAGATAAGAAGATGGTTTTTATGAGAGTTACTGGGTTTTTATAATTTATTGTACTATAGTTTCTAGTTTATTCTAGCTAGGTAGAATGTCTTGGTATTTGAGTGGTGAGTTTCATTGGTTACAAATATCACTTTTTATTTTTTTCTGGTTATAAAAACAATACAGACCTGTGTTTTCATCTTTTCATCAACAATGACTGTATCTGTTTTGTACAGAAAAACTAACCATAGTGACTGAGAGCAAAAACTCTGGAGTCAGGCCAAAATTTGGTTAAGATCATGCCCCGTCATTTATTAGAGGGGTTACTTTAGACAAACAAGCAACTTTATCTTGCCAAGCTTCAGTTTCTTTATCTGTAAAAGTAGGCAAAAATACCTATCTCTTGGGATTATTGTAAATCCTCAGTTAAAGTGCTTAGCACATGCTGAGTACCTGATGAGCACTCAATAAATGCCCTATCTTAGCAGGGTTGGGGAGGAGTTTAGAGGAGCTTTTACCCTTCCTTTATTGAGCTGTCTAAGAACAACTTGGCAGGTTCTCCCTTCTTGGCTTCTCCAAGTATCTGGGATTCTCAATTGAAATAGCAGGGATGTGTCTGTCTTCTCAGTTCTGCAGCTTAAATCTGATGGGCTCTAGACATTAAGCCACCTTTTAGACATGAATAATCCCTAATTCATTTTCCTACTTGTTATTAAAAGAGCAAAATACAATTAGCATTGACTAGGCTGTGCCTGCTTTCCAATGCTATGCTGTTGATTTCCATCTTGATTCAATACATGGTCTCAGAAGTTCCCAATGTCCCTAGAGAAAAGCTTCCCCCTCCCCCCTGCAAACGATATCTTAACAAGACCACAATATCTTGAAATGCAAAGTGTTTTTCAGTTTATGAAGCATTTTCACATTATTTTATCACAACAGGTCTGAGAGGTAGTGGGAATGGTTGTCACCAAAACCGTGGAAGCCATGAGAAATCCAAATACTGGAACTAAAGTGACTAGCTCAGGATCCCAAAGCTAATGAGTAGCAGGCAACACCAGGCCCAATCTCAAGACCTGTGAAATAAGTTTTCTCATTTCTTGTTCACTACCTCTCTCCTCTAGCCCTTCAGTCTTGGGTCAACATCTTGGCCAGAAGTTCTCAGATTTGGGTTTATACAAGGATCATCTAAGGAGTCTGGAAAAATGCAGATACACAGGCCTTACCTCCAGAGATGCAGATTCACTAATTCTGGGATGAGGCCTGGGAATTTGCAGGTTTCACCAGCTCACAGTTAATTCTGATGTGGTACCACACCTGGAGAAACTCTGAATTCTTACAACTCTGTTGTTCTCTATCTAAGTCATGACACCACTCCTCTGAGAATGTTCTCTGAGAAGACCAGACTATGTTTTCAATACTCCTCACAGATACAGAGACAATAACAGTCAGCTTAGGCTAAGTTGTGCAACAATAACACGACTTCCAACATCACTGGCTTGCAAAAACAAAGGCTGATTCACTGACTCACATTTATGTCCCTATGAAATGGCTATGAATATACTACGTACCCCTTCCATTTGGGGACCAAGGCTGAAGAACAGTCCCTATATGGAACATCCTGACGTCATGGTAGAAGGAAAAGAGAAATGGCAGAATCTCATGATGGCTCTTTAAGCTTTTGCTACTGTCATACGTCATTTCCGTTTACATTTCACTGACCAAAGAAAATCAGATGCCCAAGCTTGCTGTCAAGGAGTCAGGAAGTAAACTCCTCCCTTAGAAATAGGCTGGGAGTTAGTTCTAGTGCTTATTTTCACAATAATACAATGAATGGATCACAGGAACCTTATCTAAAGTCTTGAATAGGTCTAACTGTCCATTTTTCCTGAACTAACCAAGATTCCTTCTCCAAACTAATTATTTGCTGACTAAGCTTAATATTTTGCCACCCATAACACCCTCCCATTTTTATTTAGTTATTTGTTTATTTTTAATTAATTAATTTATTTATTTTTGGCTGCATTGGGTCTTCGTTGCTGCACGCGGGCTCTCTAGTTGTGGCGAGCAGGGGCTACTCTTCGTTGCAGTGCAGGGGCTTCTCATTATGGTGGCTTCTCTTTGTTGCGGAGCATGGGCTCTAGGCACGAGGGCTTCAGTAGTTGCAGCACGCGGGCTCAGTAGTTGTGGTGCACGGGCTTAGTTGCCCTGCAGCATGTGGGATCTTCCTGGACCAGGGCTCGAACCCGTGTCCCCTGCATTGGCAGGTGGATTCTTAACCAGTGCACCACCAGGGAAGTCCATCCCTCCCAGTTTTAATTTAACTATCCTTTTCAGGTATTATGTTCTACCTTGTATTGTCTTATGTCTGAACACTTTTGATTATTTAAACATCTAAGCATCTAAATTCCAAATTCTAAAAATTCATAGCATTGTTAATATTTCTCCATGTTAAGAAATGTGCTTTAATATATTTAAAGATAAACTGGGTCAAACAGTGATCCTCTGTATCTTATAATGTCTATTTCTGCTTTTACAGCATACCAGTGGCTGCTGGCCACAAGCTTCAATCAAAGGCAATTTTCCTCTCTCTGCTTAGCTCTGGTTCCCAGGCAGCAGAAAGAATAACTCTGAAGCTTTCCCATTTTTGTAATAAACAGGCACTTCAAATGCTAGTGTCCTGTTCATCATTATAATTCATCTTATATTTTTCCCCTTCCCTGCACCCTCCCAGGTAGATGATGATTGGTTCATGGTAAAGCTGAAGTGCCTGTTTTGTCCCTGGGTCCACAAAGAATGAACTTTGCAAGAGTAATCTTTCTTATTTTCTCTACGGAGTAAATGGTTGTTGGATTATATATGACTCCAAAACATCTATAGACATCTATACAGAATATGATTAGTACAGCCAAGACTTACAAGACATACCATTAAATGCACCTCACTTCAGACCGACTGATACATTAAAAAAAAAAGGCAGCTGACAGGGAGTCTATATGAGTTTTCATGTTAAGCTATATTTATTCACAATTTGATTTTCTATTCTTGGGGAATTGCAAATTTTGTTTGAAATTGTAGCTCTAACCTAATAAACTATATATAATCTCTGTAAAACCAATGTAAAATGAAAGTGAGCGCTATATACAAATACTTATTCATTCTCTGTCTTGTTCTTTCTTCTCTCCCTCTCTTCATCTCTCCTTTAGAAACCTAGTAATATTTCCAATCATTTTATTAATGAGCTCTGATCCATCCAATTCATAAAGGTATACTGAATGTCTATTATGTATCAGGCCCTCTTCAGGGCACCAGGGACCATGTGACAAACAAAACTCAGTTCCTGCCCTCATGGAAATTACATTCTAATGAGTACACATGTCATCTTGGTTTTTCTATTCATAATACATATTTATTTACAATACATTTAACAAACTTTTACTGAACACTTACTATGAGCCAGGCATAGTTCCAAATGCTGGAGACAGAGTGGTGAATAAAACCAACAAAAATCCCTACATTCTTGGAACCTGCATTTAGTGAGAGAAAACTGATAATGAGCAAATAAATAAAGTATAAAATATGTAAGCAGTATGTAAGCGCTATGGAGAAAAGTAAATAACGGGAAGAGAAATAAGGATTGCTATGGAGTGCAATTTAAATAGGATGCTTGAAGTTGATGAGGAAGGGAATGATGCAAGCATCTGAGCTAAGAACATTCCAGGGAGCCATACAAGCAGGTGCAAGGGCCCTGAGGCAGGAGAGTGTCTGGCTTTTTCAAAGGGCAGCTATCAAGCCTTTTAGGACTGACGATTACAGGTATATAATTCCTACAGTTTTATCAAGGAAACTAATAAAAATATCAGGAGACCACAAAGCATTGTTTAAAAAAAAAAGTGTGCCTTGAAAATGGACCAGAATTTGGATGCCAACACTCACACTTAGAAGCTGTTTAACCTTGGCAGTTGCTCAATTCCTCTGAGCGTCTGTAAATTGAGGAAAATCATTATACCCGCCCCATAGAGTTACAGAGGAAAAGGGAATATTACCTGTAAGATGCCCTACATGATCCCTATGTTCAACGGATGTGAGCTAATATTATGAATAAATAACTTAGAGATAGATGTTCATTTACACAAGGATCTGGCCAAAAGCCATATATGAGGGATATTATTTTTACATATATCTTTCTTTGGGCCATCCTGGGGTTTTTTGGGGGGGGAAGAGAGGGGTCAGAGGGCAAGGAAATTCTTCTGGGTTTCATGAATAGGACATTGAGCACTGTATTAATTTCACCTTGGGCTGCTGATCACCTGAGTCACACTTTCCCAGACTTGGTTTTGTCCTTCCAGTAGCAACACATTTCCACTTTGTAAAAATGAGATTTGCCCTTTGTTAATAAAATTCTACTGTATCTCAAATCAGAATTCTAAAGTGTATTAGTTTTTAAATGGTTAAATCATTTCTTCAATAGTTTAACTTCTTTTAGGCAGAGAGCATGCGAGAGGAGAACCATTATTAAACACTCAAAAGGAAAAAAAAGTCTCTCAAAGCAGGACCGGCTGTTTAATAAATAATCCATTGAATTCTTGCAGCCCTTTCTTTCAGATAAAAAGCAGCAGCAAGGCCTGTTAAAGAGACCCATCACGGCAAAATCCACACCCAACAGAAAGTGCTTAACAGAGTGAGATGACAGCACAAAGGGCTGGAAGAAGCTCATCTTTGTAGAGAGAACAAAGATGTCTCTGGCAATTAGAAGCACATTTGTCTGCTTAACTGTGCTCGATGGGAAGTCAGGGGAAACTGTAGTGTTTGGGGTGCTGCTGGGGTGCCCTTGCTCCAAGGCAGGTGGCGGGAGCACCTTAGTGGAGGAGAAAATAATGATCAAATCAGCTAGCTTGGTATGGGACTATTTTAAATGCATTACAGCGTAATTGTGGTCTCATGATTTTTATTACCCAGCTGTTCTAATGTTTTATCTTTATCTATTATATGGATATATTCTTGTATGCTGATGTTGAGATAAGCCTCAATAGAAGTAAAATTCTAAAGCAAATTCATCTCCTGGGGACTTTCATTCATCTGGCAGCCAAGACCCTTCAGATCTAGGACTGTTCTCCCATTTTAGAGTCTCTTGTCTCTACTTTCACATCTGTACCCTACACTCTGGCCAGACCAACAAGTTTGTGGTCTCCAAATAAGACATGCCTTCTGAGAGTTTCAGCAGCTGTTTCCCCTCCTGGTCGCCCTCCTCCCACCCACTAGTATGCTGTCTTGCCAGGTACACATCTACCATCAGGAGGCCCTCCCACACCTCCCCACACAGAGTTCCTTGTTCCCTGCTTTTCCCCATGGTACCCAGTGCCACACTTTCCTCAGAGCTCAGAACCCCATAAGCCCTGTAACTATTTACTCATGTCTCCCCATGAGACTGGAGATAGTCACCTCCCTGTGCCAAGATCTAGCATAACCTTCACACAGAGAGAGCCTCAGTCAATATGTAAATGAATTAATCAATCAATGAATATAAATTAATGTATAAAATCTATCTCTGTAAAATAATACGGTGCCTTTGGTTTGTCTTTATCCTTCCTTAAATTGGCATTAGCACTAGCAATTCCTACAGGTAAAGATGCTGTACGCTGTTTGGTCTGGGCATTTGAGGACCTGCGATACCGCTATCTTTTCCCATTCACCCAAAAAACAGAAAGACCAGGTCAGAAGCTGCTATCAGGGAGGGGTCTGGGACAGCGGGGCCAAAGCCAACCCTTTCTTTTCTGAATAGGTTTGGAAAAGCTCATTTGTGAAATGGAACAGAATTCAATCTGTAGTAATTGAGTTGTCCCATTCTGTTCACTGAAAAAAAATGTGTATCCAAGTCTTCAATAGATTGGTATAAATTATCAAATATACAAAATAATAGAATTTCAGATGTAGGACTGCTAAAATGAATAACTTCAGGTCAAGAATGAAAGTCTTGAAAAATGAAGGATAAAGGCATTCACCCGAAATCCAATCTGACTCATGTGTAGCTCTCAAGCCTCAGCCCCTGAGAGCACATGGCAGCTGGTAAGCAGATGTTGGGCACAGACATTAGAGGCCAGCTCAGAAACACCACCCCAACAATGTGTCCTAAAACTGGGAAAGCCACTGACTGCTCTGGTGAAGTAGAGGGACTTCCTCAACACAATCCTTCCTCACTCCAGAGAAAAGTATTAGAAAAGGGGCCAAGGTTTAAAATGTTAGCTCTATTGACCACCCTGTTTTTCAGTCTACCCAAAAATCCTGGTGGTCTTAGTATTTCACATAAAAATATTTATTCAATATCTGCCCCCAAGTGCAAGCCCTGTGATGCCACCACCACGTGGTTGCCCTCTGCCCAGGAGGGGCTGTAAGTCTAGTAAGGGGAGACAGACAAATGAACAAGGTTAACGTAGTAACATGCCCTGGAAAACATTATAGAGTCGGTTCAAGTTGCTGTGGGGCCATTAAGAAAAACTCAGATATTTCATCAGGGTGGCTTAGAGGGTCAGGAAAGGTCCAAAGAGGAGACACGTCCAGAATGTAGGTTTGAGAAATGATGACGGTTGCTACAGAGCAGGGCTCGGGTGGAAGTAGGGTGTGGGTGGGTGAGGGGGTGCCACAAGGCAAGGTTTGCTCTCCAGGAGGGTATGTTTAGGGGACGTCCAAAAGTCGACGGGAATAGAGCACTGAGTGTGTGGGAAGAGGAGCTGGAGTAGGTAAGAGGCTGGGTGGGTAGGTGAGCCTGATATTTAAGGCTTCCACGTGCCAGACTGGCGGGGTCTGGCCTCTTGCCTATAGGTGGTGGCAGTCCCTTAAAAGGATCAAAAAGGTGAGAGGGCTCAGAAATGAAGGAATTTATTGTGACTTCCCTGGTGGTGCAGTGGTTAAGAATCCGCCTGCCAATGCAGGGGACACGGGTTCAAGCCCTGGTCTGGGAAGATCCCACATGCCACAGAGCAACTAAGCCCGTGCACCACAACTACTGAGCCTGCGCTCTAGAGCCCGTGAGCCACAACTACTGAGCCCACATGCCACAACTACTGAAGCCCACGTGCCACAACTACTGAAGCCCACACGACTAGAACAGGTGCTCCACAAGAGAAGCCACTGCAGTGAGAAGCCCGCGCTCGCTGCAACGAGAAAGCCCACATGCAGCAACGAAGACCCAACGCAGCCAAAAATAAATAAATAAATAATTAATTAATTAAAAAAGAAAAGAAATTTCTTTACTTTTTAATTCACATGTCAGCCATTGGCCCCAGACTCTCTTTAATAATAAGAATTTGAGGTAAGCAAGCACTTGTGCTAAGCACCAGAAGCTTCCAATACCTGTGACTCATTTCCACTCACTTCTTTCTGTCCTATTTAATCTGCTTGACACCTATATGCGCTTTTTTTTGACCTAAATCTTCCTTCATTTTATTTTTCTAGATAACAAAATTCTCTATTGAACAGTTTTTCAAACCAAACCTGTATATAAATTTTTTTTTCAGCATATGAAAAACATACAAATGGTTTAACAGAACCAAGCATTGTTTAGCTGGCTGACAACATAGAGCCCTGTGGAATAAGCAATGATACCATACATTAGTTAATCAATAGAGTTTTTATCCCTCTCTCCCTTTTTTTTTTTAAACATCTTTATTGGAGTAGGACACAGGGAGGTGGAAGGACAAGATGGGACGAAGTGAGAGAGATGCATTGACATATATACACTACCAAATGTAAAATAGATAGCTAGTGGGAAGCAGCCGCATAGCATAGGGAGATCGGCTCAGTGCTTTGTGACCACCTAGAGGAGTGGGATAGGGAGGGTGGGAGGGAGACACAAGAGGGAGGGGGTATGGGGATATATATATACGTATAGCTGATTCACTTTGTTATGCAGCAGAAACTAACACAACACTGTAAAGCAATTATACACCTATATGCTTTTAATTGTCTGAGATATTTGACTAGCTCAGCACCAAACCTGTCCCTTCCTGCATGATGGTATGGTATCCGATTTGGTCATGGAATATTAGAGAAGATTTATCTTCCTCCTTTTGCCTCAACACCCAATGACATAACTTAAAGACTACTATGCTAAAACCTTGGCATGATTTTCAAACCCTCACATTTCACTAACTCTGAGTCCAGCTTGCTCCATAATATATCCAAATCCATGTACCAGGCATTTTATCCCTAGATGCACCTGCATCAGCATTAACTGGCCCCAGCCCAGACTTCCTGGATAAAGATGAATGGGAATTAGGGCCTGGGATTCTGCATTACAGCAAGGTCCCTAGGAGGTTTTTAATCTCACTGATGTATGCAACCAACTTATCTAGATTTAGGTGAACTTATGGAAAAATATAGCCTCCTGAGTATTTTGAAAGTGAGTGGCTTCAAATGAAGTAAAAATGATTTAGGCATTTTAGGGAAATACATGTTTATAGTGCCCCAAAATATGAAGTTCCTAAGCTGAAGACATATTATAGTAACTGCTATAAAAGCTTGTGTGTTGTTTTGTCAAATTAAATGATCCTTTGGTATCTCACTTCACCCTCCCTCACTACCCTCACTTCTTTTTTTTTTTCCAGGATTTGTGGCAATGCCTTTTTTTTTTTTTAAACATCTTTATTGGAGTATAATTGCTTTACAATGATGTGTTAGTTTCTGCTTTATAACAAAGTGAATCAGTTATACATATACATATGTTCCCATATCTCTTCCCTCTTGCGTCTCCCTCCCTCCCACCCTCCCTATCCCACCCCTCTAGGTGGTCACAAACCTCCAAGCTGATCTCCCTGTGCTATGCGGCTGCTTCCCCCTAGCTATCTATTTTACATTTGGTAGTGTATATATGTCCATGCCACTCTCTCACTTTGTCACAGCTTACCCTTCCCCCACCCCCCCCATATCCTCAAGTCCATTCTCTAGTAGGTCTGTGTCTTTACCCTCACTTCTGATGTTGAAGTTACTGACTTGACACCTCTTCTTTCCAATGTCAGTTTCTTTTACCAGAAGCCTTAATTGAAAGCATCGGGAAAGCATTGGTCTCTATTCTCTCATGGCAAAAGTCACCTATTCAGGAGGCTGTCGTTAACTCAGTCGTATACTCTTGGCTCAGCTAGCCAATAAATAAGCATGGGTGGGCATTAAGGGGGTTTAGGAGCTGTGAGTGACTGGGAGAATAAAGAACCTGGACCTTGGGGGGATGGGTTGGAATTCACTGAGAATGAGGAACGTGGGAGGACCCTGAGAGCTCATGCAAAGGACGCGCCCTGGCCAGGGGAGGACTGAGAGTATTGACCTTAAGATAGAATGTGGCATAACGGGAGTTAACAGAAAATTTAATATTGTTCAGGGTTCAAAGAAGCCTTTTTCTTTGTGGAATGAAAATGAAGCTATTTCACTGGATATAAAAAATGGAAATATTTCTGACTGTCCCTGTGTATTTTTAGCTGTCGAGATGAGATGACTATCTTATAACCATAGTTAATGCATGATTTTCAATGGTTCAGATTTTCCATGTTGCAGACTTGGGTATGACATTTTGGGATCTCTTTGTGTTGAGAGAAGATAGATGTCTTTCTTTGTTAATGATTTAGAATAAATTTTATCTGAGTTCTAACAGATTTTCTTCTTTTTGAAGACACTTTTTACTTTCTAAAATGACAAAGGAGGAGAAAAAATAGGGTTAGAAGGCATTTCAAAGCCATCTTGTCCAGTCCCCTTCCCACCTATTTCCCTTTGAGCCATTTCGGACGCTAATTTGTTTGGACACAAATGCCATGACATGCAAACAGAACATCCAAGTCTGGGTTGCTCCAGACACCCAGACACAAGAGGTGTTAAAATGAGGAACACATGAGGTCTTGAGCATAAAACATGTCAAGGCAAAAAGGCATAAAAATACTAGTTTACTGATTTTAAAGAGTTCATGCTCACTTCCAAGAACTCTGGTAAAAGGGCATCACTGTGTGATCAGTCATTCCAACAGACTGATACAATTTGGTATGCATCTTCGCATAGCACAATGTTGGGACATTGGGAACGATTTTATTTTGCAGTTCAACAAATGTGTATGAAAGATTTATAAAGGCATTTTGGAAGGAGCCGATTCATATTAGATAAAAGACACTCATATTCTGCTTGCAGGAGGATAAATCAGACAAATTCATGAGATTATAAGCTTTGTGAGGATGGAGACTGTGTGTCTCATTCACATGATTTTTCTTTAGTGCCTACTGCTGCCTGAAAATAACAGGTGCTTTAAAATTATCTGCTAAATAAATATATAAATCAATGGGAGTTCGGCTCTAAGTTTGGACCCACCATTTCGCCTTTAGAAAGCTATTCTAAAGAAATAAACATGGATGAGATCAAAGACTTGGCTCTGCAGATTCTCATCATGATGCTGTTAGTGATGTCCGAAAGTGTATGAGGGATAAATGTAAAAACTGGGGGGGGGGGGGGGAGTAAATTATGGTACATCTGTGTAATGGAGTACTAATGAAGTTATTAAAATGGTATTATATAAAAGTATCTAATGACAGGAAAAGATGAAATAGGTTGATAAAAGTAGATTACCAACCTTTAACAACTACAATATTTATCAAAAATAACTGTAGCATTTACCACAGGGTCCTGTAATATTTCCTTATTTTTGTTTATTCTCTACTTTCTCTCAAGAATATGTATTATATATATTTGTAGCAATAAAATATTATTAAATGTATAATACAATTTAAAATTTTCCCCCTCTACCTCTCACCTGAAAACTACACCATGATACCTGAAATTAATACCTCCACTGATTAAGCTGTATCAGAGGTCATTAATCAATTCCTTAGTCATTATTAGTTTCTGTTTAGTTTATCAATAGTTTAAAAACAATTCAAAGAAAGACTAAGAGTGTTTAAAAGGTACAAAGGGGCAGATGTTTTAATTTATATTAAGAAATGGCATTTCTGAAGTCAATTAAAAATTTTGGTGTCACTGGGAAACATAGTAAACCAAAATCTAATCAAGCAAAAGGAGGTCTGACTGTAATTCAGAATGCTGAGGAAGGGAAGACTCCACTTTGTGTGGCATGTGCTAAGAACACCCACTCTGGTCAGCCAGGATCTGAAGTCCCCACCTACAGGATGATGACTCCGGTGGGGAGACATGGCTGTGAAGACCGCTGTTAAGATACCTGGTGACTATGTGGGAGGATCGCTGTGCTCAGACCAATGAAATGGATGGATCAGCACCAATGGCCATCCCTTCTTATCAGATGGCATTAAGCTCACTGGCCTTGTCAGCTGGGGCTACTGTAACAAAGTGCCATAGACTGGGTGGCTTAAACAACAAACACTTCTTTCTCACATTCTAGAGGCTGAAGAGTCCAAAATTAAGGAGCCGGCAGGTTCTGTTTTTGGCGAAGGCACTCTTCCTAGTTGTAGACAGCTACTTTCTCCCTGTGCGCTCACAGCTTTTCCTCATTGCATACGAGAGAGGAAGTTTTGGTGCCTCTTCCTCTTGCGGTGAGAGTACTAATCCCGCCATGAGGGCTCCACCCTCACGACCTCATCCAACCCTATTTACCTTTCAAAGGCCCCACCGTCTAACATCATCACACTGGGGGTTAGGACTTCAACTCATTAATCTGGGGGGATGTAAACATTCAGGCCATAGCACTCACCCTTCTTTTTGCTACTTTCTAGTCAGTTGTAGTTGAAAATACAACTCTGAGGAAGGGATGAATGAATTTTGCACAATGGGCACAGAACAAAGTCTAGGGTATGGAGCTGGCTGGTGTACAGCAGAGAGCAGGGAAGGAAGGAAGCCACTGCCTGGGAAGAGTAGAAGGAGGTAGCTTTATTGAGGACCTTGTCGGTGCCAAGCATGGATACTTGCATCATTTGTTCCAAACCTCACATCATTTCTATAGCTGGAATTATGGTTTTTATGGTCCACATTTTACCCATGAGTAAAACAAGGCTCAAACAGGTTAGGTCCCACAGGTAAGAAGCAGTGGAATTGAGTTTAGAACCTAGAGCTGGCTGGCTCCAAAGCTAGTGCTCTTTCCACTTAATAATGTAAATCGTTGGAACTGAATGTCTATGAGAGCAGGGATCTTCGTCTGTCTTGTTTACCGATGTATACCAAGCATTTAGAACTATCCACATAGTGAGTGTTCAGAACGCGTTTGCTGAATGAATGAACAAATGAATTAATCAGGACAAAACTACAACTGGCATGGAAACATCAACAGTCTTACATCTTTATTCTTGAGCTGAGTCTTCACAGACATTGCAGCTTGAACTCATCAAAAATGGGTGGCTGTGTCTTGGTTTGCCAAGTGTTCAGAAATGAAGAAGCACACATATCTCAATATTGTTCACAAATATAATTAATTGCTAAAAGATGACTTGGCTAGAGAAGTATTCATTCTGGTTGGAGGGATGATTCCCATCTGACAGTGATAACGGGCCACTCTGCAGACTTTTTTTCTCCTGAGGCGGCTCATTCAGACTTTCACCTGTCCTCCCTGCAGCTGCCCACTGGGACAGGACTGCAGCCAAGCAGAGTTAAGTCCAGGGCAAGCTGCCATCACTGATGCAGCTGACCTTATGTCTTCCTCCTTTGCAGCTGGCTTTACACTTTTTATTTCAGCCCTGTCCTTGAATATGGTTCAAGCAAAAGTGGTTTAACATTTTAGTCAGTCCCTAATTCAGCACATTCTCAATTCAATTTAAACGAAGCCAAACATTATTTATAGTCATCTCGCATAAGCAGCTCCTCCAAGCAACTTCATTGGAAATATTCCCCCATGCAATTTCTATTAGAGACTTTAGGACTATAGGAAAGACCAGAATTGACTGAATTCTGATAGATTAGTTCTCCTATATGTGTCTAGGACAAGGCTAGACCTCTCCAACTGCATACATTTGCTTTGGGCACCTAGAATCAATACCAAGAGCAAATTTTCTTTATGCCTCTGGATGCCAAAACACAACTCAACTGTGAACAAAGCACTTGAACTCTATAAGCTTCAATTCCCTATTCTATCAATTAGGGCCAAGATAACCTTATAAAGTTCTTGTCAGCATTAAATGAAATAATGCAGTGCCTGGAGTCCTCTCATTACAGGAACAGTCATCAAGACCCTGAGAGGACACATGGCTTCCTCTATTACACAGCAGTAGGTGGCACCTCTGGAATTAGTACCCAAGTCTCCCAACTCTGTGTCCACTTGTCATCCTGTTACACTTCCCAGTTTTAGACAGGAATTAGAGCACATTTTGTACCTTTTCCTGGCAATTTTCAATCTAAAAAGCTGATCTAGTATTTTTTTATAGAAAGAATAATATACAAATTATATTTAAAATAACTTTGTTCTTTACTCTCAGGATGTTGAAATAGAGTCGGCCCTCCGTAACCAATTCAAGTAATATTTTGGATCAATGCAGATCCAAAATATTACTTAAAAAGAAATCCTAGGAAGTTCAAAAAAGCAAAACTTGCATTTGCCATGCTCTGGTTAACTATTTACATAGCATTTACATTGTATTTACAACTATTTACATAGTATTTACATATTAGATATTTTAAGTAATCTAGAGTCGATTTGAAGTAAATGGGAGAATGTGCTTAAGTTATATGCAAATATTATGCCATTTTACGTAAGGGATTTGAGCATTCACAGATTTATTTAGTCATCCTTGGGCAGTCCTAGAACCAATCTTCCGCAGATACCAAGGGACAACTGTACTTCACCCCCCCTCATTTATTAGTCATAATATGAGCCTGGAGTATAATTATTATTTGTGTTTTTCATGGGATAGTAACTTGTCCTTAACTCAGAAAGTAGACATATAGAACTTTTCTTATTTTCCTACAAGAAAAAATGCTGTGATTTTTTTTTTTTTAATTCAAATAAATGATTCCTGAGCCTGAACCTGCATTAGGGTAAATTTGTACTGCCAGATATTTTAGTAATTATTTTCATTCAATCAAAATATTACTCTAGGGACTTCCTTGGTGGTCCAGTTGGTAAGACTCCGTGCTCCCAAGGCAGGGGGCCCGGGTTCGATCCCTGGTCAGGGAACTAGATCCCTCATGCATGCTGCAACTAAGAAGCCCACATGCCACAACTAAAGATCCCACATGCCACAACGAAGATCCTGTGTGCTGCAATGAAGACCTGGCACAGCCAAAAATAAAGAAATAATAAATAATTTTTAAAAAAGAATATGGTTATCTTTAAAAAAAATTATTACTCTAATAGGCTCACAAGAAATGGCTTTCAGTTAATAATAAAAAGAATCCACCATGGACTGTTCAGTTTTGTTGGTGGTCAGCGTCACTGCAGAATTCCCAAATGAAGTGCCAAGTCACTTAGCATTTGAAATCATCAAGGAAATTCAAGGAACACAGGAACAGGATAAACATGAAAGTGGCTGCCAAGGATGATCATCTGTGGAGCTCTCAACGCTGCCCTGGACTTTGCAACTAGCAACGGTGCCCTCATATCTGAAGGGTAGTCTGTTAACATAGTCAGCAAGGAGATAGTGCTCTGAGGTTAGACAGGCCTGGATGCAAACCCTGGCTGTGCCTCTAACTAGCCCTGTGACCTTGAGCAAATAAGCATTTAAATGCCAGTTTCCACACTCCTAATGGGGATTATATTGGTAGTCTTACAGGGTTACTATGAGAATTAGATGAGATAATATGAGATAGAACTTAAGGAACCTGTTAGCATGTGGCAAGTGCTCAAGAAATGCCATTATGTTTATTTATTTGATGTTTGTTTGTTTAAATAGCTGCTAAATACCAGGCTGGTTACAAATCCAGCTAGTATGTTCATGAAACACTGATGGATGACCTCCAACCATCCTGCCCAGGTGGCTGGACAGGATGAACTTCCTGCTCCAGAGTCCTACCAATGCGCGCTGACCTTATGGAGCGCCGCCTCCAGCATCTGAAAGGTGTTGTGGCACCAATTAGTATCAATTTACTTTTTGCTGGTAACTTATTAGCTCTTGCTGGGGCAAGTCACGTAAACTCTGAATTCTGGGTTTCCTCATCTGTGAAAATGAGGAAAGTCCCTGAGAGATATTCTGAAGATTGATCAAAATAATACATAAAAAAAAAAAAAAAAAAAAAAAAAAAAAAAAAAGAACCTAGAACAGTGAAAACATGGTTAAGTTTTGTCAAGCCCTCTTCCAATCTTTTATTAGCATTATAATAAGAGTCACACCTGCATTATTTCTTTAATGCTTTCAACCATCAAATATCATGACTATTTTACAGGAGAGGAAATGAAAGCTCAGAAAGGTTAATTTCCATATCCGAGGACACATAGCTAATAAGCACCAGGACTAGAAACTGAACCCATTCTGTCTCACTCCAAAGGGCAGTGCACATTACCATCTCCTTAGACCACCTCCCCTGGGTCACAGTTCAATTCAGTGTCTACAATAGTAGATTCACTAGGCCTTTGACTGATTCTCTAAATTGTGTCCTCTACAAAATTTCTTCAGTCTGAAACCAATATCAATCTTTGGACCAGCGGAGGGTGTGCACCAGGACTTTCTCACTCTAAGTCTAGTCACAGTATTAAGTATAAAAGATGTGTCGGACTTCCCTGGTGGTGCAGTGGTTGGGAATCCACCTGCAAGTACAGGGGACATGGGTTCAAGCCCTGGTCGAGGAAGATCCCACATGCCGTGGAGCAACTAAGCCCATGCGCCACAACTACTGAGCCTGCGCTCTAGAGCCCATGAGCCACAACTACTGAGCCTGCATGCCACAACTACTGAAGCCCGTGTGCCTAGAGCCTGTGCTCCACAACAAGAGAAGCCCACGCACCGTAACGAAGAGTAGCCTCTGTTCGCCACAACTAGAGAAAGCCCGTGTGCAGCAACGAAGACTCAACACAGCCAAAAATAAATAAATAAAATTTTAAAAGATAAAATATGTGTCATTCCCTTAGTCTGGGTATGTGAAATACATCATTATTGTATTATATCTAACAACTAATCTATTATGGACATGCTGGGAAGGGGGTCTCTGGAACTGCTTTCAAAATCAGTGTAGCACCAGGATGCACCCCCCACCACACACACACACACACACACACACACACACACACACACACACACTACAAGGACTAGGGACTGGTTGAACTCATGGAAAATGGTACTTGCAGAAAGCAAATGCAATTTACTAGAGCTCTGGGAATCAGCTAAATTTCCTCTAAAAATCCTTCAGCATTTAGGATAAATAACAGGTTGTAGGATAATGAAAAGGTAAAATCTTCCTTCTACTGTGGAAAAATGTCACTATCTATCACTGGTGGAGAATGGGAAGGGCTTACACTACATAAAAGATGTTCCTGTGTTCTTAGCTTGCTTCAGTTTGGAGCACAGCAGTGTCTGTTTTGACCAGAGGAGTTTTCCCCCCTCCCCTTTGTACCCGCTGGCAGGAAAAAGATGGAGTTCTTTGGAGAAACACTGTGCTGAAATCGTCTCGATATATTAGGCTGAAATGTCTTATTGAATCTTATAGCTCCATAAAACCTGAATTAAAGTATGAGTACTACCTGATCCATCTTCCTGGAGAAGGACAACATTTTTCCTGGTCATTTCAAATCTCTGCTGTTTTTCCAGCAATCTAATTTGGAAGCTTTGATTGCAAACAATCAGTAAGAATTGGGCCTCTGTGGTTCTGGGTCCAGCCACACAGCCATAGCTTACTCTGACAGCTTAGAATCCATCAAATGGAAGATTGTGGAAGGGTGGCCATTAATCCCCACAGGGCTTCCTTTTCCAAAAAGTTTTAGTTCTGGCATTAACACCTTGGTTCGAGATATTGTATGCAGCCAGCTGGAACGACCAGACAAACCCCTGCAGGGTGTGTACACATTATGTGCATTGGTATAATATTACTCCCTGTAAAGGTGGAGTGAAACATTACCAAGTATAAGCTATAAACTGTATGTAATTTAACAAATATCTGATGACTACCTACTAGCTCTGATACCAACCAGGGTTCTTGGCCTTCCCAAATCAATAGAAATTGACTAGAGGCCAGACAAGAAATCCAGGCAAGGCTTTACAGGGACCCCTGCTATAGCAGGGGGGAGCGAGAACAAGCAACAGGTTCCCTTGTTCCCTCCCTGAGGGGGGGCGAGCTGGTTTCTTATATGGGGTGAGGGTAGTGGTGTGTCCAGGGGTCAGGCTGGAGGAGTGGCTTAGATGTTTTGCCCACCCCTTTGGTGGTGTTGAGTGCAGGGGTGCATGTGCAGTACCCTACTTTTGCTCCTGACACCCTGTTTTTGCTCCCGGCTCTTCAGCAGTGGCGGTTGGGTTTTGGGGTCTTTTTGTATCTTTTTGTCCAGAATTTGCACCAACTGTATATGCATGCAGTTAGTTTTAGTCACATTTAGTTTCTTTGTAATTTGTAGCTCAAGGAGACATTTGTCCAGGTGCAAGCACTGCATGCAGCAAAGAGTCCCAGGTCCCAGCCTGTCTCAGCTGTACCCTACCTATTAGATGCGTGAGCACTTCAGAAAGCTACCTAACTTTCCCAATCCTCAGTTTTTTCAAATATAAGATGGAGATAATAGAGCTCCTCATAAAGTTCTTGTGTGGCTTAAATGAGATGATCTGTGTACATAAATTAATACTCGTAAGTGCTTAGAATAATACATGGCACATGGTAAACGCCATACAAATGACTGTTCATTAAATAAAATGCTTAGTCTAGCATTTAGTCTAGTGCCTGGCAGATAAAAAACACTCAATAAATGTTTGGTGTTATTCTTAATTTTCATCATCATCACTGTCTCAAGCACTACGTTAGGCATAATGAGAAGAAACAAAGACTAAAAACATATAGTTCTTCCTCTTAAGAAGCTTCCCTTTAGTGGGGGAGCAAAACATGCAGCATGTGAGAATGCATCCTGCTGGTCACTGACCCTGAGAGGAGAACAAGACTATGACAGCCCCTCCCCAACCCTGTTAGCCCCCAAAGACAATAATTAGCTGTAATACAATGACGCCACCCCTCAAATAACTAGATGTAGGACGTGATATATCTTTCATGTTTCATGGTGATAACAGAAGTGCAAAAAACAATGGACAAGAAAGGGAGAAAAAGATTAATTCTGACATTATCAGGAGATACTGCAAGGAAGAGGTGGCATTTAAGAGAGTCTTTCAAAGATGACAAGAATCAAAACATACTGTCACGCTGGGATTTCTTTTTCTAGCTATTATGGAGTTATTGGATTTCAGAAGACCCTCCCACTGAAAACAACTATAAAACTGGACAAAATATATGAGGCAACTGTTTACAGACACAGGCTGACAAGCATTGAAATTCTGTGATCCTTAAGGGAAGGAGAACTTATGAGGTGAGTCCCATGACAGCCCTAGTCATCTGCGTAGGAACGATTTCCTGACCACTGCACACTGAGCTAGAGTACAATCAGAGCATGGCAATCCCACTGGGCTGAGGAGAAAGAGATCACAGTTTGGGCATATGGAGCTACTGAAATCTGAAGAGCAGAGTCCATATATATGGGAATTCTGCAGGAAGGTGCCCTGCAAGCCTCTTGAGAGTTTTCCACAAGGTTTTAGCTGAACACTGCTCTGTGATTATATCGGTAGTAGACAAAATGAGACTTATGGCTGCTACAGAGTCAAAATATTAAAAAAAAAGATAATAGCAGTCAAGCATACTAGAGGACATTGGTCAAATCTAGCCTAAGAGAACACAATTCATTAACACCTCAAGAGCATCCCAGATATTCAGCTGAGACACAAGAAAGGCTGAGTCTAAAAAGTAAAGACTGCATCCTAAAATAAAGTGTATTCAAGACCTATCCTAACAAAGCCTAAGACCAGGACCTGACAAGATCAAAAAGGGAAGATAAAATTTGGAGGCTGAGTCTCACCAAGTTAGAACAGCTAAGAAACCACCTCAGGCTTTTCACAGATCCACCCTAAATAAATTATAAAATCAAGTCTACACAGGTTGAAGGTGATCAACCAGTAAGTGAATCGCCAAATGGAACAAAAATTAACACTCCTCAGAGGAAGATTTCAGACTCCAGAGTTGCTTAAACATATCATTACCAATATCCAGCACACAATCAAAACTTACACACCCAAGACAGGGAGGTGGGGGAGGAAAAATGGGAATGTGTGACCCATACTCAGTAAAGAAGCCATCAATAAAAACCAGCTCCAGATGTTGAATTCAGCACACAAAGATGTTAAAACACACGATATGTTTAGAGAATTAAATAAAAATACATTTAAAGAATAAAACAAATACTGTCTTAATAACTAACTCTTATTAGAAAATAAAATCCATTCTTATCAGTTGGCACCAAGCACTGTTAAGAGAATCAAAAGACAAACCACAAATTGGGAGAAAATATTTTCAAAATATATATCTGATAAAGGACTTGTATTCCAAATGTACAAAAGACTCTGAAAACTCAACAATACGAAAATAAACAACCAAATTAAAAAGTAGGCAAAAATTAGAATACCAAAGATTTACAAATAACAAATAAGCATAATAAAATATGTTTAGGGACTTCCCTAGTGGCGCAGTAGTTAGGAATATGCCTGCCAATGCAGGGGACATGGGTTCAAGCCCTGGTCTGGAAAGATCCCACATGCCACGGAGCAACTAAGCCCATGTGCCACAACTACTGAGCCTGTGCTCTAGACCCCATGAGCCACAACTACTGAGCCCACGCGTCACAACTACTGAAGCCCGCGTGCCTAGAGCCCGTGCTCCACAAGAGAAACCACCGCAATGAGAGGCCAGAACACTACAACAAAGAGTAGCCCCCCACTTGCCGCAGCTAGAGAAAGCCCACGTGCAGCAAGGAAGACCCAACGCAGCCAAAAATAAATAAACTAATTAAGTAAAAAGAACACAAAAGAGCTTTAAGTTTAAAAACAAGAAAAAAAAAGAAACGAAAATATGTTTAACATCATATGTCATTAGGGAACTGAATATTAAAACAACAGTAAGATACCACTATACACCTATTAGAGTGGCAAAAATAAAAACTAAAATTAAATTAAATTTTTAAAGCCTGACAATACTGATGGCTACTGAAGACATGGAATAAAAGAAACTCTCATTCATTACCGGTGAGAAATGAAAGTGGTAAAGCACTTTAGAAAACAGCTTGGCAGTTACTTACGAAGTTAGCTATAGTTACAATACAATCCAACAATCATACTTCTGAGTATTTACTAAATTAGAAACTTATATCAACACAAAAGCTACACATGAATGTTTTTAGTAGCTTTATTAATACTCACCCCAAGCTGGAAGCAACCAAAATGTCCTTCAGAGGTAAACAAACTGGTACATCCATACAATGGAGTATTATTCAACAATTTTAAAAAATGAGGGTACAGGAAGCCTTCAAGAAGGTGGAGGAGTTAGACGTGGAGATCACCTTCCTCTCCACAAATACATCAGAAATACATCTACATGTGGAACAACTCCTACAGAACACCTACTGAATGCTGGCAGAAGACCTCAGACTTCCAAAAGGCAAGAAACTCCCCAGGTATCTGGGTCCAGACATTTTACCGGACTCCCTCCCAGCTAGCTGTGGCGCACCAACCCCCTTCAGGCTGTGATATTATCCACCAATGATAATAACGGCTAAATACTAAACAAAGATAAACAAAACCAAAACCAAATTACATGCAGAAAGCAAACCCCAAGTCTACCGTTGCTCCCAAAGTCCACCGCCTCAATTTTGGGATGATTCGTCGTCTACTCAGGTATTCCAGAGATGCAGGGTACATCAAGTTGATAGTGGAGATTTAATCCGCTGCTCCTGTGGCTGCTGGGAGAAATTTCCCTTTCTCTTCTTTGTTCATACAAATCCTGGGGTTCAGCTTTGGTTTTGGCTCCGCCTCTGCATGTAGGTTGCCTGAGGGCATATGTTCTTTGCTCAGACAGGACGGGGTTAAAGTAGCAGCTGATTAGGGGGCTCTGGCTCACTCAGGCCGGTGGTGCCAGGGGTACAGAACGCAGGGCGAGCCTGTGGCGGCAGAGGCCAGCGTGACTTTGCAACAGCCTGAGGTGCAAAAGAAAAAAGAGAAAACAGAGACAAAAGAATAGAGAAGGGACCTGCCCCTCTGGGAGGGAGCTGTGAAGGAGGAAAAGTTTCCACACACTAGGAAGCCCCTTCACTGGCGGAGATGGGGGGTGGGCAGGAGGGAAGCTTCAGAGCCATGGAGGAGAGTACAGCAAGAGGGGTGCAGAGGGCAAAGCAAAGAGATTCCCGCACAGAGGATTGGTGCCGACCAGCACTCACCAGCCTGAGAGGCTTGTCTGCTCACCCGCTGGGGCAGGTGAGGGCTGGGAGCTGAGGCTCGGGCTTCGGAGGTCAGATCCCAGGGAGAGGACTGGGGTTGGCTGCGTGAACACAGCCTGCAGGGGGCTAGTGCACCACAACTAGCCGGGAGGGAGTCCAGTAAAAAGTCTGGACCTGCTTAAGAGGCAAGAGACGATTGTTTCGGGGTGCCCAAGGAGAGGGGATTCAGAGCACTGTCTAAACGAGCTCCAGAGATGGGCGTGAGCCGTGGCTATCAGCACAGACGCCAGAGACGGGCATGAAATGCTAAGGCTGCCACTGTAGCCACCAAGAAGCCTGTGTGCAAGCACAGGTCACTATGCACACCTCCCCTCCCGGGAGCCTGTGCAGCCCGCCACTGCCAGGGTCCCGTGATCCAGGGACAACTTCCCCAGGAGAACACACGGCATGCCTCAGGCTGTTGTAAAATCACACCGGCCTCTGCCGCCGCAGGCTCGCCCTGCATTCTGTACCCCTGGCACCACCGGCCTGAGTGAGCCAGAGCCCCCTAATCAGCTGCTACTTTAACCCCGTCCTGTCTGAGCAAAGAACATATGCCCTCAGGCAACCTACATGCAGAGGCGGAGCCAAAACCAAAGCTGAACCCCAGGATTTGTATGAACAAAGAAGAGAAAGGGAAATTTCTCCCAGCAGCCACAGGAGCAGCGGATTAAATCTCCACTATCAACTTGATGTACCCTGCATCTCTGGAATACCTGAGTAGACGACGAATCATCCCAAAATTGAGGCGGTGGACTTTGGGAGCAACGGTAGACTTGGGGTTTGCTTTCTGCATGTAATTTGGTTTTGGTTTTGTTTATCTTTGTTTAGTATTTAGCCTTTATTATCATTGGTGGATTTGTTTACTCATTTCGTTGCTCTCTTCCTTTTTTTTTTCTTATAGAGACTGCAGCTTTAAATTTATTTTATTTTTATTTACTTATGGCCGTGTTGGGTCTTCGTTTCTGTGTGAGGGCTTTCTCTAGTTGCGGCAAGCGGGGGCCACTCTTCATCACGGTGCGTGGGCCTCTCACTATCGCGGCCTCTCTTGTTGTGGAGCACAGTCTCCAGACGCGCAGGCTCAGTAATTGTGGCTCATGGGCCCAGTTGCTCCGCGGCATGTGGGATCTTCCCAGACCAGGGCTCAAACCCGTGTCCCCTGCATTGGCAGGCAGATTCTCCACCACTGCGCCACCAGGGAAACGCTCTTCCTTTTTTAAAAAAATGTATGTAGATATATATATTTTTTTCCTTTTTCTCTTTTTGTAACTGTGTATGTGTATGCTTCTTTGTGTGATTTTGTCTGTGTAGCTTTGCTTTTACCATTTGTCCTAGGGTTCTGTCTGTCTGGTTTTTCTTTGGTTTGTTTTTGTCTTTTTCAGTATAGTTTTTAGTACTGGTTATCATTGGTCGATTTGTCTTTTGGTTTGGATGCTCTCTTCTTTCTTTTTTTTTCTTTTTCTTTATTACTTTTTAATTTTTTTTATTTTGAATAATTTTTTTTATTTTAATAACTTTATTTTATTTCATTTTACTTTTTTCTTTCTTTCTTTCTTTTTTTCTCCCTTTCCTTCTGAGCCGTGTGGCTGACAGGGTCTTGGTGCTCTGGACAGGTATCAGGCTTGTGCCTCTGAGGTGGAAGAGCCGAGTTCAGAACTTTGGTCCAGCAGAGACCTCCCGGCTCCATGTAATATCAAATGGCAAAAGCTCTCCCAGAGATCTCCATCTCAACACTAAGGCCCAGTTCCACTCAATGACCAGCAAGCTACAGTGCTGGACACCCTATGCCAAACAACTAGCAAGACAGGAACACAACCCCACCCATTAGCAGAGAGGTTGCCTAAAATCATTATAAAGACACAGACACTGCAAAACCCACCACCGGACATGGTCCTGCCCAACAGAAAGACAAGATCCAGCCTCATCCACCAGAAAACAGGCACCAATCCCCTCCACCAGGAAGCCTACACAACCCATGGAACCAGCCTTAGCAACTGGGGGGGGACACCAAAAACAATAGGAACTACGAACCTGCAGCCTATGAAAAGAAGACCTCAAACACAGTAAGTTAAGCAAAATGAGAGGACAGAGAAACACACAGCAGATGAAGGAGCAAGACAAAAACCCAACAGACCAAACAAATGAAGAGAAAATAGGCAGTCTACCTGAAAAAGAATTCAGAGTAATGATAGTAAAGACGATCCAAAATCTTGGAAAAGAATGGAGAAAATACAAGAAACGTTTAGCAAGGACCTAGAAGAACTAAAGAGCAAACAAATAATGATGAACAACATAATATATGAAATTAAAAATTCTCTAGAAGGAATCAATAGCAGCATAACTGAGACAGAAGAACAGATAAGTGACCTGGAAGATAAAATAGTGGAAATTACTATCGCAGAGCAGAATAAAGAAAAAAAAAATGAAAAGAATTGAGGACAGTTACAGAGATCTCTGGGACAACATTAAACGCACCAACATTCGAATTATAGGGGTCCCAGAAGAAGAAGAGAAAAAGAAAGGGACTAAGAAAATATATGAAGAGATTATAGTTGAAAACTTCCCGAACATGGGAAAGGAAATGGTCAATCAACTCCAGGAAGCATATAGAGTCCCATACAGGATAAATCCAAGGAGAAACACGCCAAGACACATATTAATCAAACTATCAAAAATTAAATACAAAGAAAAAATGTTAAAAGCAGCAAGGGAAAAACAACAAATAACATACAAGGGAATCCCCATAAGGTTAACAGTTGATCTTTCAGTAAAAATCCTGCAAGCCAGAAGGCAGTGGCAGGACATATTTAAAGTGATGAAAGGGAAAAACCTACAACCAAGATTACTCTACCCAGCAAGGATGTCATTCAGATTCGATGGAGAAATTCAACCATTACAGACAAGCAAAAGCTAAGAGAATTCAGCACCACGCAACCAGCTTTAGAACAAAGGCTAAAGGAACTTCTCTAGGCAGGAAACACAAGACAAGGAAAAGACCTACAATAACAAACCCAAAACAATTTAAAAAATGGAACATACATATCGAAAATTACCTTAAATATAAATGGATTAAATGCTCCAACCAAAAGACATAGACTGGCTGAATGGATACAAAAACAAGACCCGTATATACGCTGTCTACAAGAGACCCACTTCAGACCTAGGGACACATACAGACTGAAAGTGAGGGGAGGGAAAAAGATATTCCATGCAAATGGAAATCAAAAGAAAGCTGGAGTAACAATTCTCATATCAGACAAAATAGACTCTAAAATAAAGACTATTACAAGAGACAAAGAATGACACTACATAATGATCACGGGATCAGCCGAAGAAGAAGATATAACAATTGTATATATTTATATACCCAACATAGGCGCACCTTAATACAGAAGGCAAATGCTAACAGCCATAAAAGGGGAAATCAACAGCAACACAATCATAGTAGGGGACTTTAACACCCCACTTTCACCAATGGACACATCATCCAAAAAGAAAATAAATAAGGAAACACAAGCTTTAAATGATACATTAAACAAGATGGACTTAATTGATATTTATAGGACATTCCATCCAAAAACAACAGAATACACTTTCTTCTCAAGTGCTCATGGAACATTCTCCAGGATAGATCATATCTTGCGTCACAAATCAGGCCTTGGTAAATTTAAGAAAATTAAAATCATATCAAGTATCTTTTCTGACCAAAATGCTATGAGACTAGATATCAATTACAGGAAAAAAATCTGTAAAAAATACAAACACATAGAGGCTAAACAATACACTACTTAATAACCAAGAGATCACTGAAGAAATCAAAGAGGAAATCAAAAAATACCTAGAAACAAATGACAATGAAAACACGATGGCCCAAAACCTGTGCGATGCAGCAAAAGCAGTTCTAAGAGGGAAGATTATAGCAATACAATCCCACCTTAAGAAACAAGAAACATCTCAAATAAACAACCTAACCTTACACCTAAAGCAAGAAGAACAAAAAAACCCCAAAGTTAGCAGAAGGAAAGAAATCATAAAGATGAGATCAGAAATAAATGAAAAAGAAATGAATAAACAATAGCAAAGATCAATAAAACTAAAAGCCGGTTCTTTGAGAAGATAAACAAAATTGATAAAACAATTGCGAGACTCATCAAGAAAAAAGGGGAGAAGACTCAAATCAGTAGAATTAGAAATGAAAAAGGAGAAGTAACAACTGACACTGCAGAAATACAAAGGATCATGAAAGATTCCTACAAGCAACTCTATGCCAATAAAATGGACAACCTGGAAGAAATGGACAAATTCTTAGAAAAGCAGAACGTTCCGAGACAGAACCAGGAAGAGATAGAAAATATGAACAGACCAATCACAAGTAATGAAATTGAAACTGTGATTAAAAATCTTCCAACAAACAAAAGCCCAGGACCAGATGGCTTCACAGGTGAATTCTAGCAAACATTTAGAGAAGAGCTAACACCTATCCTTCTCAAACTCTTCCACTATATAGCAGAGGGAGGAACACTCCTAAACTCATTCTACGAGGCCACCATCACCCTGATACCAAAACCAGACAAAGATGTCACAAAGAAAGAACACAACAGGCCAATAACACTGATGAACATAGATGCAAAAATCCTCAACAAAATACTAGCAAACAGAATCCAACAACACATTAAAAGGATCATACACCATGATCAAGTGGGGTTTATTCCAGGATTGCAAGGATTCTTCAATATACGCAAATCAAACAATGTGATACACCATATTAACAAACTGAAGGATAAAAACCATACGATAATCTCAATAGATGCAGAAAAAGCTTTTGACAAAATTCAACACCCATTTATGATAAAAACCCTTCAGAAAGTAGGCTTAGAGGGAACTTTCCTCAACATAATAAAGGCCATATATGACAAACCCACAGCCAACATTGTCCTCAATGGTGAAAAACTGAAACCATTTCCACTAAGATCAAGAACAAGACAAGGTTGCCCACTCTCACCACTATTATTCAACATAGTTTTGGAAGTTTTAGCCACAGCAATCAGAGAAGAAAAAGAAATAAAAGGAATGCAAATTGGAAAAGAAGAAGTAAAACTGCCACTGTTTGCAGATGACATGATACTATACATAGAGAATCCTAAAGATGCTAGAAAACTACAAGAGCTAATCAATGAATTTGGTAAAGCAGCAGGATACAAAATTAGTGTACAGAAATCTCTTGCATTCCTGTACACTAATGATGAAAAATCTGAAAGAGAAATTAAAGAAACACTCCCATTTACCATTGCAAGATAAAGAATAAAATACCTAGGAATAAACCTACCTAAGGAGACAAAAGACCTGTATGCAGAAAACTATAAGACACTGATGAAAGAAATTAAAGATGATACAGACAGATGGAGAGATATACCATGTTCTTGGATTGGAAGAATCAACATTGTGAAAATGACTTTACTACCCAAAGCAATCTACAGATTCAATGCAACCCCTATCAAACCACCAATGGCATTTTTCACAGAACTAGAATAAAAAATTTCACAATTTGTATGGAAACACAAAAGACCCCGAATAGCCAAAGCAATCTTGAGAAAGAAAAACGGAGCTGGGGGAATCAGGCTCCCTGACTTCAGGCTATACTACAAAGCTGCAGTAATCAAGACAGTATGGTAGTGACACAAAAACAGAAATATAGATCAATGGAACAGGATAGAAAGCCCAGAGATAAACCCACGCATATATGGTCACCTTATTTTTGATAAAGGAGGCAAGAATAGACAATGGAGAAAAGACAGCCTCTTCAATAAGTGGTGCTGGGAAAACTGGACAGCTACATGTAAAAGAATGAAATTAGAATGCTCCCTAAAACCATACACAAAAATAAACTCAAAATGGATTAAAGACCTAAATGTAAGGCCAGACACTATAAAACTCTTAGCGGAAAACATAGGCAGAACACTCTATGACATAAATCACAGCAAGATCCTTTTTGACCCACCTCCTAGAGAAGTGGAAATAAAAACAAAAATAAACAAATGGGACCTAATGAAACTTAAAAGCTTTTGCACAGCAAAGGAAACCATAAACAAGACGAAAAGACAACCCTCAGAATGGGAGAAAATATTTGCAAATGAAGCAACTGACAAAGGATTAATCTCCAAAATTTACAAGCAGCTCATGCAGCTCAATAATAAGAAAACAAACAACCCAATCCAAAAATGGGCAGAAGACCTAAATAGACATTCTCCAAAGAAGATATACAGATTGCCAACAAACACATGAAACGATGCTTAACAACACTAATCATTAGAGAAATGCAAATCAAAAGTACAATGAGGTATCACCTCACACCAGTTCAGAATGGCCACCATCAAAAAATCTACAAACAATAAATGCTGGAGAGGGTGTGGAGAAAATGGAATCCTCTTGCACTGTAGGTGGGAATGTAAATTGATACAGCTACTATGGAGAACAGGTTCCTTAAAAACCTAAAAATAGGACTACCATATGACCCAGCAATCCCACTACTGGGCATATACCCTGAGAAAGCCATAATTCAAAAAGAGTCATGTACCACAATGTTCACTGCAGCTCTGTTCACAATAGCCAGGACATGGAAGCAACCTAAGTGTCCATCAAAAAATGAATGGATGAAGAAGATGTGGCATGTATATACAATGGAATATTACTCAGCCATAAAAAAAACAAAATTGATTTATTTGTAGTGAGGTGGATGGACCTAGAGTATGTGATACAGAGTGAAGCAAGTCAGAAAGAAAAACAAATACCATATGCTAACACATATATATGGAATCTAAAAAAAAAAAAAAGGTTCTGAAGAACCTAGGGGCAGGACAGGAATAAAGATGTAGATGTAGAGAATGGACTTGAGGACACAGGGAGGGGGAAGTGTAAGCTGAGATGAAGTGAGAGAGTGGCATGGACATATATACACTACCAAATGTAAAATAGATAGCTAGTGGGAAGCAGCCACATAGCACAGGAAGATCAGCTCGGTGCTTTGTGACCACCTAGAGAGGCAGGATAGGGAGGGTGTGAGGGAGATGCAAGAGGGAGGAGATATGGGGATATATGTATATGTATAGCTGATTCACTTTGTAATAAATCAGAAACTAACACACCATTTTAATGCAATTATACTCCAATAAAGATGGTAAAAAATAATAATAATAAATAAATAAATTTAAAATTGAGGGTAACTCCCAGGCTCCCCCAGCTGGAAAGTCTGGGAAACTAAGAGTTGCCTTAAGCCACTACTCTCCTGACCACCCAAGCAAAGGAACTGAGACACAGACCCACCACTGTGGCTCTTGGGCCCCATCTGACCAGAAAGACTGGTGAGAACTCCTAGAAGCTGTGCAGCCCGGTGTCACTCAAGTAGAGTTGGTAGCCTACAGACTTCAGAGCAAAGCCAGTGGACTACAGGTCCACTGACCAGGAAACTGAGGACATGGGTCCATTTGACAACAAACAAAGAGCTTTACCAGCTTTAGAGCTGCTTCCCCCACTGCACCCAGGAAGGGAAACTAATTTCTAGGCCCAGTCATTTCTGAATATATCATCCAACTGCCTGACCAGGGAAGCTAACCAAAGCACACAGGAAGCTGCATAGCCCATGGAACAGCCCTGCTTACAGTGGCACTTGAACAGAGAGCACAGCTCGTGGCTTCCCCAAACTGCAGAGCAAAACCAGTGACCTCACCTGACCAGGGAATTCAGTGCACACTCTTGCCCAATTCAGGTCCCCAAACAATGAGCTGCAGAGGCCCTGGGTTCTGTCCCGATGCCCCACCACGGCAAGGAATCTAATTCATAGCCCCACCTACTAATGAATATAGTATCCAATTCTAACTATGTGTTACGTCTGACCAGAGAATCCAGGCAACCAAAGAGCCCATCTTACAGCCTCACTTCAGAAGGGACCCAAGCCAGATGTCGTATCAAACTACTATCAGCCATGGCACACTCCCTGCCACCCCCAATCTCAGAGTTCAGTTGCCTTGACCAAAAATATACCATAATAGCAGGCCTCACCTACCCAAGGACTTACCAGGAGCCATGTCCAGAAACCCAAACTGAGTGGACTGCTGAAAATCTGTCTCTTCTAAAGCAAACCTGTAAAGTCTCGAAGAGGAAGAAAGGCAATTATTCAAATGTGCAGATGTCAATATAAGAAACCAAGGATCACAAAAAACAGGTACATATGACAGTATCAAAGGAAACAAATAAAACTCTAATAACTGATCACAAAAATATTGGAGATCTGTGAACTGTCAGACAACAAATTCAGAATAATCCTCTTAAAGAAGTTTAATGAACTACAAGAACACACAAGCAACTAAACAAAATTTGGAGAATAATGCATGAACAAAATGAAATGTTCAACAATACAACAGAAATCATCAAAAAACAAAACAAAACAAAACAAAACCCTTAGAGAAATCCTAGAGTTGAAAAATACAATGAATGAACTGCAGAATTCAATAGAGTTTCAAAAGCAAACTCGACCATGCAGAAGAAAGAATCAGTGACCTAGAAGATAGGACATTAGAAATTACCAATCAGAAGAAAAGAAAAGAATGAAAAAGAGTGAAGAAAGCCTACCAGATTCATGGGACACAATGAAAAGAAAATATCTGCATTATGGGAATTACAGTAATAGAAGAGAAAGAGAAAGGCACAAAAAGTATACTCAAAGTGATAATGCCTGAAAACTTTCTGAACCTGGAAAAAGAAATAAACATCCAGATTCATGAAAAGAATATAAATAAAGAATCCTAAATAAGTTAAACTTGAATAGGACTACACCAAGACACATTATAATAAAACTGTCAAAAGTCAAAGAGAAAGAAAGTATTTTAAAAGCAGCAAGAAAACAACCAGAATTTTCATACTGGGGAACACCTATAAGACAACTGGTGGATTCTTCAAGAGAAATATTTTAAGCCAGGAGAGAATGGGATGACATATTCAAAAGCTTGAAAGAAAACAAGCGTCAACCAAGAATACTATGCGTGGCAAAGCTGATCTTCAGAAATGAAGGCAAAATAAAGACTTTCCCAAACAAATAAACAAAGAAAGCTCAAGGAGTTCATATCCTCTAAACCTGCCTTACAAGAAATGCTTAAGGGAATTATTTGAGTGGAAGTAGAAAGACACTAATTAACATCATAAAAACATAAAAAGGTAGTGTAAAACTCACTGGTAAATATATAGTCAAAGTTAGAGTTTATATCTTGGTAATGGTGATGCATAATTTGCCTACAACTTTACTTTAAACTTTTTTAAAAAAATGAACATAGTAAAAATAACCATAACTACAATAATCTGTTAATAGTTACACAATATAAAAGTATGTAAATTTTAACAGCAGTAACCTAAGATGTGAGGGGGAGGAGAAGTCAAAGTGTGAGATTTGGGAATTCTATTAAAGTTAAGGTGGTATCAGCTTAAAATAGGGTGTTATAATTTTAAGATATTTTATGTAAGTCTCACAGTAACCACAAGGGAAAAACCTATAGCAGTTAAACAAAAGAACAAGACAAAGAAGTCAAAACATATTAATATAAGAAGACATCGAAACAAGAAAACAAACAGCAGGATAAAAATAAGAAGCAATGGATCTACAAAACAACCAGAAAACAATTAACAAAATCACAATAGTAAGTCTGTAGCTATCAATAATTACTTTAAATGTAAACAGATTAAATTCTCCAATCAAAAGACAGAGAACAGCTGAATAAATTTTAAAAACAATATCCAAAAACACACTGCCTACAAGAGACACACTTTAGCCTTAAAGACACACATTGATTGAAAGTGAAGGGATGGAAAAAGTCATTTCAAGCAAATGATAACAACAACAAAAAAGCAAGAGTAGCTATATTTACATTAGACAAAACAGACTTTAAGCTAAAAATGGTAAAAAGAGACAAAGAAGGTCATTACATAATGATAAAGTGGTCAATCCATCAAGAAGATATAACAGTTGTAAACATTTGTATGTCCAATAACACAGCATCTAAATATATAAAGCAAAACTTAACAGAACTAAAAGCACAAACAAATAGTAATACAATAATAGTTGAGGACTTTAGTACCCCACTCTCAATAATGGATAGATCATCCAGACAGAGAATCAATAAGGAAAAAGAAGATTGGAACAACACTATAGATCACAGGTACCTAAAAGACATACACAGAACGTTCCATCCACAACAGCAGAACACACATTCTTCTCAAGTGCACATAGAACATTTTCTATGACAGACCATATGTTAGGTGACAAAACAAGTCTTAGCAGATTAAAAAAGACTGAAATTATACCAATTATCTTCCCTGACCACAGTGGCATCAGACTAGAAATCAATAACAAGAGGGAAACTGGAAAATTCATGAACACATGGAAATTAAACAGCACTGTTCTGAACAACCAATGAATCAAAAAAGAAATTAAGGGGGAAATTTAAAAGTTTCCTGAGACATATGTGAATGGAAACACAGCAAACCAGAACTTATGGGATGTAGCAAAAACAGTTCTAAGAGGGAAATTCATAGCAATAAATGCCTACATTAAGAAGCAAGAAAGATCCCAAATAAACCTAACTCTACTCTTTAATGAACTAGAAAAAGAAGAACAATCTGAGCCCAAAGTTAGCAGAAGGAAGGAAATAATAAAGATCAGAGCAGAAATAATTGAAAGGGAGAACAAGAAAAAACAATAGAAAGGATTAATCAAACTAAGAAGCTGGTTCTTTGAAAAGATAAACAAAATTGACAAATCCTTAGCTAGACTAACCAAGAAAAAGAGAGAATCCAAATCAATAAAATTATAAATGAAAAACAGACATTACAAGTTATTCCACAGAAATACAAAGGATCATGAGGCTACTATGAACAGTATATGCCAACAAACTGAATGACTTAGAAAAAAATGAAAAAAACTTAGAAATGCACAACTTACCAATACTGAAACAGAAATTAAAAAAAAGAAGAAAATCTTAATAGAACCATTACTCGTAAAGAGACTGAGTCAGTAATCAAAAATCTCCCAACAAAGAAAAACCCAGAACTGGATGGCTTCACTGGTGAACTTAACCAAAGCTTAAAGAAAAATTAACTCAAATGCTTCTCAAACTCTTCCAAAATATTGAAGGGGATGAAACATCCCCCAATTCATTTTATAAGGCCGGCATTATCCAGATACCAAAACGAGAAAAGGACACTACTAGAAAAGAAAACTAGACCAATATCCCTGAACAATATAGATGCAAAAATTCTCAATAAAATACTACCAAACTGAATTCAGCAACACATTAAAAGGATCATTCAACATGATCAAGTGTGATTTATGCCTGGGTTGTAAGGATGGTTCAACATACATAAATAAATGTGAAACATCACATTAATAGAAAGAAATAAAAGAATCATATTGTCATCTCAATAGATGCAGAAAAAGCATTCAACAAAATTCAACATACATTCATGATAAAAATTTTTAACAAATTAGGCGTAGAAGGGACACGTATCAACATAATAAAAGTCAATGTATGACAAGCCCACAGCTAACATCATACTCAATTGTGATGGTCTGAAAGATTTTTCTCTAGGATAAGGAACAAGACAAGGGTGGCCCACTCTACCACTCCTATTCAACATGCTACTGGAGGGCCTAGCTAGAGCTGTCAGGCAAGAAAAATAAAAAGTATCAGAATCAAAACAGAAGAAGTAAAATTGTCTCTATTTGCAGATGACATGATTTTATTCATAGAAAATCAAAGACTCAACCAAAAAAACTGTTAGATGTAATCAATGAATTCAGCAAGGTTGCAGGAAACAAAATTACCATACAAATATCAGTAGTCTTCTATATAGTAACAACAAATTTTCTGAAAAATAAATGAAGAAATTGATCCCACTTACAATAGCATCAAAAAATAAAGTAAAATAAAATGCTTAGGAATAAATTTAACAAAGGGGATGAAAGATCTATACTCTGAAAACTACAAGACAATAATGAAACAACTTGAAAAAGACACAAATAGAAAAGTATCCCATGTTCATGGATTGGAATAATGGATTGGAATAATTAATAAAATGGCCATACTATAAAAAACCATCTATAGATTTTTGCTTGTTTTTGTTTTTTGGCCGTACTATGTGGCATGTGGGATCTTAGTTCCCCAACCAAGGATCAAACCTGAGCCCCCTGCATTGGAAGCATGGAGTCTTAACCACTGGACCACTAGGGAAGTCCTAAAAACCATCTATAGATTTATGCAACCCCCATCAAGATTCCAATGGCATTTTATAGAAGTAGGAAAAAACAACACTCCAAAAACGTATGTGGAACCACAAAAGACCTTGATAGCCAAAGAAATCCTGTGAAAGAACAAAACAGAAGGCATCACACTTCTTGATTTCAATCTATACAATAAAGCTACAATAATAAAAACAGACACATAGACCAATGGAACAGAATCAAAAGCCCAGAAATAAACCCAAACATACATGGTCAACTAATATTTGACATGGGAACCAAGAATAGTCAATGGAGAAAAGACAGTCTCTTTGATAAATGATGCTGGGATAACTGAATATTCACATGTAGAAGAATGAAACTAGATCCCTATCTTACACCGCTCACCAGAATTAACTCAAAATGGATTAAAGACTTAAATGTAGGACCTGAAACTATGAAACTCCTAGAAGAAAACATAGGAATAAAGCTCCTTGACATGGGTTTTGGTAATGACATTTTTTTTTAGATATGACGCCTGAAGCACAAGTAACAAAATCAAAAATAAACAAGTGTAACTACATCAAACTAAAAAGCATTGTACAGCAAAAGAAACCATTAACAAAGTGAAAAGACAACCTAGAAAAGGGGGAAAATATTTGAGAACCATATATCTGATAAGAGGTTAATGTCCAAAATATATAAAGAACTCATACAACTCAATAGCAAAATAACAAATAGCTCAAGTAAGAAATAAGCAAAGGACCTAGGCATTTTACAAAGAAAATATGTGAAAGGTCAACATGTACATGAAAAGATGGTCAACATCACCAGTCATTAGGGAAATGCAAATCAAAACCACAATGAGATATTACCTCACGCCTGTGAGAATGACCATCACCAAAAAGCAAGAGATAACAAATGCTGACATGGATGTGGAGAAAAGGGAACTATTGTGCACTGTTGGTGGGACTGTAAATTGGTACAGCTACTATGGAAAACAGTATTGAGAATCCTTAAAATTTTTTAAATAAAACTACCATATGATCCACCAATTCCACTTCTGGGAATACATCCAACGGAAATGAAAGCACTAACTTAAAAAGATATCTACATCCCCATGTTCATGGCGTTATTTACAGTAGCAAGACTTGGAAACAACCTAAGTGTCTGTCAATGTATGAATGGACAAACAAGTTGTGGATATATACACAATGGAATATTATTTAGTCATAAAAAATGAGGAAATCCTACCATTTGCAACAACATGGATGGACGGTGAAGGCATTGTACTAAGTGAAATAAGTCAGACAGAGAAAGACAAATACTGTATAATCTCAGTTATATGTGGAATCTTAAAAAACAAAAAACAAAACAAAACAAAATTAAAAGAACTAACAGGAAAAGAGATCAGACTTGTAGTTAAAAGAGGCAGAGAGTATGGAGAGGGGGAATTAGAGGAAGGTGGTCAAAACGTACACTCTTCCAGCTATAAGATAAATAAGTAGTAGGGATGCAATGAACAACATGATGACTATAGTTAAGACTACTGTATGACATAGAGAAAAGTTGCTAAGAGTAAATTCTAGGAGTTCTCATCACAAGGAAAATTTTTTTCTTTTTTCTTTTCTTCTTTTCTTTTCATGGTATCTATATGAGATGACAGATGTTAGCTGAAGTTATTTTGGTAATCATTTCACAATATATGTAAATCAAACCATCATGCTGTATGCCTTAAACTTATACAGTGATTTATGTCAATTCTCTCTCAATAAAACTGGGGGAAAAAAAGAAATGAGTTATCAAGTTATGAGAAGACATGGATGAATCTTAAATGAATATTGCTAAGGGAAAAGAGCCAGTATGTAAAGGATTCCAATTATATGACATTCTGGGTAAGGCAAAACTATACAGGTGGTAAACATATCAATGGTTACATCCAAGAGGAGGGAACAGGGTTAAATAGATAAAGCAAAGGGGAATGCATGACATTATGCATTTGTAAAAATCCATAAAACGTTTCAGCACAAAGTGTGAGTCTTAATACATGCAAATTTCAAAAAAAAATCATGCAAGAAATTGGGAGAGTCCCAAGATGAACTGCAAAATATGACAAAACAATTAAATGTATTACAAATGTATGTAACAACCTCACTGAAGGGGTTGAGTTGAACATCCCTGACTTGAGTAACTTTTAAATGAGTGAAATGTATAATATAAGCCTAAAGGCAAAAGAAAACTATACATAAGCACTGTGCTCCAACTGATAAAGTTGTTCCCCATGGGAGTGCAGGTTATGATACTGCTACATATGTATACTGGAACCGAACAATTAAGTAAATTGTTGGTGGATTGTGGGATCCAAGTTTCTCAGTGTTGGAGTGGGAAGTTACAGATATGCAAGGGGAAGAGGCTAGAACATGTAGTAATGAATCAGAGTTGGAGACATCAGTGTGAACTCATGTTTACCTTAAAACGGTTAGAGATGGCTACATACAGATATATTTATAGATATGTATATATACACGTTACTATACACATCTATTTCCTTGTTCTATTCGCCGAGAGGATCTATAAACAACAGCATCCAGCAGCAGTGAATACACCTAGTACCCAGATCTCAGAATTTAACTTCCTTCTCCTTAAAAAATCAGTACTCTTTGGAGAAATGATTTATTCTACATCTGAGGCAAGAAATACACAAAATGAGCCTTGATCATCTTGTAGCACCAGAACATAAAGAAGTACTTTTTTTAAAAAAAGTACACAATGATGGAGTTATGTCAAAGGGACACGGGAGCCAAATGAAAGACCTCCCAAAGCCCAAGGCTGAATGAATTTGAGCAACAAAATAAATAAAGTAGTATTGGATTATAACCTGAAGTTTAAAATAAATATCCATAAGTCCATACTGGAAAAAAATAATTAAATAAATAAATGTAACAAGACACAAATCTCCTGTGCAGTACAATTCCAAATAATGCACATGGATACTTCACCCTCAAGGACAGAGAGCAAAGCTTCCCACTCCTTATGTATGGGCTGCAATAGTGACTTCATTTCTAAGACTGCAGTATGGAAAGAGGAAAAAAGAGTAACTTTACAGTAGAGAATCTTGACACACACTATACACACTACCTCTGCCAGCTGATCAAAGTCAACATTAACAGGGACAAATATGTTGATCATAAGTACACTTGGTAAAATGTGATTTTTATGGCAATTTATCTCTATGGTTTTCCTTCCAAGAACACGTAACCCCAAACTAATCATGAGAAAAACATCAGACAAATCTCAATTGAGGGACATTATATAAACTATTTGACCAATACTCATCAAAGCTGTCAAAGTCATTAAACAGGCACATGAAAAGATGCTCAACATCACTAATTATTAGAGAAATGCAAATCAAAACTATTTACAATGAGGCATCATCTCACACGGGTCAGAATGGCCATCACTAAAAAATCTACAAGTAACAAATGCTAGAGAGGGTATGGAGAAAAGGGAACCCTCCTACATTGTTGGAGGCATTGTAAGTTGATGCAGCCACTATGGAGAACAGTATGGAGGTTCCTCAGAAAACTAAAAATAGAGTTCTCTATGACCCTGCAATCCCACTCCTGGGCATATATCCCTCCAAAACTATAATTCAAAATGATACATGCACTCCTGTATTCATAGCAGCACTGTGCACAATAGCCAAGACATGGAAACAACCTAAACGTCCACTGACAGATGAATGGATAAAGAAGATGTGGTACATTAATACAATGGAATAGCACTCAGCCATAAAAAAGAATGAAATAATGCCATTTGCAGCAACATGGATGGACCCAGAGATTATCATACTAAGTGAGGTAAGTCAGAAAGAGAAAGACAAATACCATATGATATCACTTATACGTGGAATCTAAAGTATGACACAAATACACTTATCTACAAAACAGAAACAGACTCACAGACATAGAGAACTGACTTCTCATTGCCACTGAACAGAAAGGGGGAAGGAGACGGATGGACTGGGAATTTGGGGTTGGTAGATACAAACTATTACCTTTATAATGGATAAACAATAAGGTTATCCATATAAACTTACAGATACAAACTATTACAAATAGTTGGTAGATACAAACTATTACATTTAGAATGGATAAACAAGTTTATCCATATAAACTTATAAACTTTATAAACTTCTAAAGTTCCTACTGTATAGCACAGGGAACTATATTCAATATCCTGTGATAAAACATAATGGAAAAGAATATGAAAAAGAAAGCTATATATATATATATATATATATATATATATATCTGAATCACTTTGCTGTACAGCAGAAATTAACACAACATTGTAAATCAACTATATTTCAATAAAACAAATTTTTTAAAAAACCACAAAGTGTGAGGGAAGGGAATCAAAATGTAAACCTTTTAGAATGTGTTTGAACTTAAGGACTACCTGTTTAAAACAAGTAGATATAGTTATATAGGCCAACATATATGAACACCATGGTAACCACGAATGAAAAACCTACAATAGATAACACAAAAACAAAAAGAAAGTAACACAAGCATACCAGTAAAGAAAATCATCAAACCATAAGGGAAGAAACTATAAGAAAAAGAAAAGAACAGGAAAGAACTACAAAAAAACCCAGAAAACAAGTAACAAAATGTCAGTAAGTATATACCTATCAATAATCACTTTAAGTGTCCTTGTACTAAAATCTCCAATTAAAAGACACAGGGTGCCTGACTGGATAAAAAACAAAACCCATCTATATGCTGCTTACAAGAGACTCATTTCAGAACTAAAAACCCAGACTGAGAGTGAGGGAATGGATAAAGATATTTCATGCAAATAGAAATAATGAGAAAGCAGGGGTAGCAATACTCAGATCACACAAAATAGACTTTAAGACAAAGTCTATAACAAAAGACAAAGAAGGGCATTATATACTGATAAAGGGATCAATACAAAAAGAGGATATTATACCCATTAACATAAATTTGCCCAAAACACCTAAATATATAAAGCAAACATTAATAGACATAAAGAGAGTAACTGATAACAGCACAGTAACAGTAGGAGACTTTAATACACCACTTACATCAATGAACAGATCATCCAGACAGAAAATTAGTAAGGCAGCAGTGGTCTTAAATGACACAATAGACCAACTGGACTTAATAGATATCTATCAAACATTCCATGCAAAAACAGCAGAATACACCTTCTTTTCAAATGCAGATGGAACATTCTCAAAGACAGATCACATGCTAGTCCAAAAAACAAGTCTCAAGTCCCTCAAAAGATTAAAAATAGAATTATCATATGATCCAGCTATCCCACTTCCAGGTATATACACAAAATAATTGAAAGTGGGAACTAAAACAGAAATCTGCACACTCAAGTTCACAGCAATAGTACTCACAACAGCAAATAGGTGGAAGCAACCCAACTGTCCATCAATATGACACCTGGAGAAACAAAATGTGGCCCATCCATACAACGGAATGTTACTTAGCCTTAAAAAGGAAGTAAATTCTGACCTATCCTACAACATGAATGAACACTGAGGACATTGTTAGGTGAAAACAGCCAGTCACAAAAGGAAAAATAGTGTATAATTCCACTTATGTAAAGTACCCAGAGTAATAAAATCCATAGAGCCAGAAAGAAGAACGGTCAATGCCAGGAGATGAGGGGAGGGTGAAATGGGAAGTTGAGATTTAATCTGAACAGAGTTTCAGTTTTGCAAGATGAAAAAGTCTGAAGTGGCTGCACAAAACTGTAAGTATACCTAACACTACTGAACTGTACACTTAAAAATGGTTAAGATGGTGAATTATGTTACATGTGTTTTACAATTAAAAGAATATAAATAAATAAATAAATATCAAGCATTTTTTTTCCCTGACCGCAACAGTACAAAATCAGAAATAATTTACAGGAAGAAAAATGGGAAAAGAACAAACATGTGAAGACTAAACAATACGCTACTAAAAAACCAAAGGATCAATGAAAAAAGCAAAGAGGAAATCAAAAAATACCTGAAGACAAATACAAATGGAAACACAACTTTCCAGAATCTACGCAATGCAGCAAAAGCAGTTATAAGAAGGAAGTTTTCCTGCTTCAGGAAACAAGGAAAATTTCAGAAAATTTTTCCTGAAACTACTTCAGGAAACAAGAAAAATTTCAAATAATCAACCTAACCTTCCTTCTAAACCAATTTTAAAAACAACAAACAATACACAAAGTTCACAGAAAGAAGAAAATTATAGCGATCAGAGAAGAAATAAATAAAATAGAGACCAAAAAGATAGAAAAGGTCAATGAAACTAAGAGCTTATTCTTTGAAAATATAAACAAAATTGATAAACCTTTAGGCAGGATCATCAAGAAGTGAGAGAGGACTCAAATAAACAACATAAGAAATGGAAGAGGAGAAACAACAACCAATACCACAGAGATTTTAAAAAATCATGAGATGTGGCACATATATACAATGGAATATTACTCAGCCATAAAAAGAAACAAAATTGAGTTATTTGTAGTGAGGTGGATGGACCTAGAGTCTGTCATACAGAGTGAAGTAAGTCAGAAAGAGAAAAACAAATACCATATGCTAACACATATATATGGAATCTAAAAAAACCAAAATGGTACTGATGAACCCAGCTGCAGAGCAGGAATAAAGATGCAGACATAGAGAATGGACTTGAGGACACAGGGTGGGAGGGGGAAGCTGGGGCAAAGTGAGAGTAGCATCGACATATATACACTACCAAATGTAAAATAGTTAGCTAGTGGGAAGCAGCAGCATAGCACAGGGAGATCAGCTCGGTTTTTTGCAATGACCTAAAGGGGTGGGATAGGGAGGACGGAAGGGAGGCTCAGAAGGGAGGGGATATGGGGACATATGCATGCATATGGCTGATTCACTTTGGTGTACAAAAGAAATGAACACCATATTGTGAAGCAATTATACTCCAATAAAAACCTATTAAAAAATCATAAGAGAATAATACAGTTATAAGCCAAAATATTGGATAACCTAGAAGAAATGGACAAATTTCTACAAACATACAACCTTCCAAGACTGAATCAGGAAGAAACAGACAATCTGAGCAGACCAATCACTAGCAGTGAAACTGAATTTGTAGTTAAAAACAAAATTCTCAGCAAACAAAAGTCCAGGACTGGATAGCTTCACAGGGGCATTCTACCAGATAAAGAAGAGCTCTATCCTTCTCAAACTATTCCAAAAAGTTGAGAGGATACAACACTCCCAAATTCATTCTATGAGATCACAATTACCCTGATACCAAAACCAGACAAAGGCACTGCAAAAAAAGAAAAGTATAGGGCAATATCTCTAATGAGTATAGATGCAAAAGTCCTCAACAAAATATTAGCAAATTGAATTCAACCATATATAAAAAAGATCTGACACCATGATGAAATGAAATTTATTCCAGGAAAGCAAGGATGGTTCAATATTCACAATTCAACCAATGTAATATACTACATTAACAAAAGGAAGGATAAAAATCACATGATCATCTCAATACACACAGAAAAAGCATTTGACAAAATTCATCATCTATTCATGATAAAAACGCTCATCAACATTGATACAGAGGAAACATATCTCAACATAATAAAGGCCATTATGACAAACCCACAGCTAACATCATACTAATGGTGAAAAGCTGAAAGCCTTTCCCCTAAAATCAGGAAAAAACCAAGGATGTCCATTCTCGCCAATTCTATTTAACACAGTAATGGCAGTCCTAGCCACAGCAATAAGACAAGAAAAAGAAATAAAAGACGTCCAAATTAGAAGGGAAGAAGTAAAACTGTCACTATTTGTAGATTACATGATACTATATACAGAAAACCCTAAAGTCCCCGCCAAAAACTATTAGAACTAATAAATGAATTCAGTAAAGTTTCAGGATACAAGATTAACAGACAGAAATCTGTTGCTTTTCTCTACACTAATAACGAATTATCAGAAAGAGAAATTAAGGAAACAATCCCATTTATAATCACATCAAAACAAAATATCTCAGAATAAACTTCATCAAGGAGGTGAAAGACCTATACTCTGAAAACTATAAAACACTGAAGAAGAAATGTGAAAATGATACAAAGAAATGGAAAGGTATCCTATGTTCTTGGATTGGAAGAATTAATAACGTTAAAATGTCCCTACTAACCAAAGCAATCTACAGATTTAATATAATCCTGTCAAAACACCCATGACATTTTTCACAAACTACAACAAATAATCCTCAAATTTACATGGACCACCAAAGACACCAAATTGCCAAAGAATCTTGAGAAGAAAGAGGAGAGCTGGAAGTATCATGCTCCCTGACTTCAGACTATACTACAAAGCTATAGTAATTAAGAGAGTATGGTACTGGCACAAAAACAGACACATAGATGAAAGAGAATAGAGAGCCCAGAAATAAACCCATGCACTTACAGTCAGTTAATCTACAATAAAGTAGATAAGAATATCCAATGGAGAAAAGACAGTCTATTCAACAAGTGGTGCTGAGAAAACTGGACAGCTACATGTAAAAGAATGAGATTAGAATATTTCCTCACATCGTGTACAAAAATAAACTCAAAATGGGTTAAAGACTAAAATGTAAGACCTGAAACCATAAAAGTCCTAGAAGAGAACATAGGCAGAACACTCTTTGACATAAACTGTAGCAATATTTTTTTGGATCTGTCTCCTAAGGCAAAAGAAACAAAAGCAAAAACAAAAAAAAACAAAAAAACAAATAGGATCAAATTAAACTTAAAAGCTTTTGCACAGCAAAGGAAACCATATACAAAATGGAAAGACAACCTACTTAATGGGAGAAATATTTTCAAATGATATTAATGATAAGGGGTTATTATCCAAAATACATAAACAGCTCATAAAACTCACTATCAAAAAAACAAAGAACCCAATTAAAAAATGGGCAGAAGACCTGAACAGACTTTTCAAAGAAGCTACACAGACAGCCAATGGGCACATGAAAAAGATAATATTGTTAATCATCAGAGAAATGCAAATCAATACCACAATGAGTTATCCTCTCACACCTGTCAAAATGGCTATCATCAAAGAGTCTACAAATAACAAATGTTGGCGAGGAAATGGAGTAAAGAGAACCCTAGTACACTGTTGGTGGAATTGTAAATCGGTGCAGCCACTGTGGAAAACAGTATGGAGGTTCCTCAAAAAACTAAAAATAGAACTACCATACGATCCAGCAATTCCACTGTTGTGTATCTATATCTAAAGAAAATAAAAACACTAATTCAAAAAGATACATGCACCCCAATGTTCATAGCAGCATTATTTTATAATAGCCAAGACAGGGAAGCAACCCAAGCGTCCACTAATAGATGAATGGATAAAGAAGATGTGGTATATATACATAAAAGATGTGGTATATATATGAAATATTGCCATCTGCAGCAACATGGGTGGACCTAGAGAGTATTATGCTTAGTGATTTGTCAGACAGAGAAAGATAAATACTCCTTGTTAGCATTTATATGTAGAATCTAAAAAATAGAACAAACAAATGGATATAACAAAAAAGAAACAGACTCACAGATATAGAGAACAAACTAGTGGTTACTATTGGGGAGAAGGGCAGGGGACGGGGAGAGAGAAGTATGTGATGAACACAAGGGTCCCCAACCCCCGATCCACAGCCTGTTAGGAACCGGGCCACACAGCTGGAGTTGAGCAGTGGTCGAGCGAGTGAAGCTTCATCTGCCGCCCCCCATCGCTAGCATTACCACCTGAACCATTCCCTCCCACCCCCACCCCCGTCCGTGGAAAAACTGTCTTCTACAAAACCGGTCCCTGGTGTCAAAAAGGTTGGGGACCGCTGGATTAATAGATACAAACTACTATATACAAAATAAATAAGCAAAAAGGATATATTGTACAGCACAGGGAAATAGAGCCATTATTTTATAATAACTTTAAATGGAGTATAATCTGTAAAAATACTGAATCTCCATACTGTACACCTGAAATTAATATACTATTGTAAATCAACTATGATTCAATAAAAAACAAACACATACATACAAACATACAATGAGAAAACTCCCTGATAGGACTTGTATAGGTATTATGGGGACATTGCAGGGAGTGGCTGTGCCAGCAGGAGGGCTTCACAGGGAAGGTTTTGAGATAAAAATCAGATATATTCGAGGAAGGAAGGGCAAGTGTGGTAAAGAAGAAAATTACTGAGAGAGGTGAAGGAACAGAAAATAACATAACTTGCTTGGGGAACAGAAGGAAGTTGAAGACAGATGAAGGAAGAGATAGTGACAGAAGGAAAAAATAGACAAGGACTGTGTGAGGCCAGGTGCCCTGCAACAAGGAATTTCAATTTTACTCTGCAGTTGATTAGGAGACATTCACCTGAGAAGAGCGCGGTCAAGTTTTGATCTTGGAAAGCTCACTCTAGCATGGATTAGAGAAGGAAGAAGGAGAGAAACTAGAGGCCACAGAAGACCGAGACGCTAACAGAGGCAAGGAGGAATAACTGGAGCATGGATTGACAAGGAAGTAGTGAACGGAGGAGGGGCAGAGGTGAGCACCTGCTAAAATGCCTGAAGCAGGTCACAAATTCTACTCCATGATCTCTTCCAAAATGAAATTTTTCCTAAAGTCTCTACCTCTTTGAGCTATTAAAAGCCAATTCAGTGTATCAGTTATATTGATAAAATTCTAATTAGCACCAGAGCCTTGTGATTGGAAAGGAAGGGATATGCCTCCGAACATCAGCTCATTCAAATTTCCCTTTACTACAACACACCTGGCAGGAGTTTCAAAATGGTGCTTGCCCTCATGTTCTTGGGAGTGACTGCCTATCTACAACATGTTGGATAGGACACTCTTGTTTATGACCATGCTGCTTGGTCTTTCTTCTCAGTTGATTACAATTCCTGTGCACCTAACAACCTTGTGATTCATCTCTCTCCTAAATCCCCAGGATCAGACCAACTCTCTTTATCCTAATGAGATCCAATTGCAGAGCACGCCACTCTATTGAGTGTCTGGTGGCAGCTTGGACAAAAGGCTAAACCCTCATGCAGGACATGTTTAACTACTCAGAGGAAAATGAGAAGAACAGACTGGGCACTCACTGTCTGAATATTTAGTGGGGATGGAAATGTTCCAAATCACCCCTCCACTAAGAGTCCAATGAATTAAGAAATAATCCAGGATTATTTTAGATGGGGAATGTGGTAATGATTCCACCTCCAAGATTCTAGTATTCATTCATCTCAGAAATAATTACTGAGCCGTGCAATGTGCCAGGGCCTATACTGTGTACTGTGTGGGCGCCTCTAGAGGAGGGGTCCTGAGGAATGATGAAGGGACAGTAGAAGGCAGCTCGCATACTCGCATCACGGCTCTCTGAGGGCACACCAAGTACCACTCATAGCTCTTGCGGAATACAGGTCTGGCTGGGACCACCAGGCAGATTAGGGCAGAGGCCTGATGGTTGCTCCTGGCTCTCAGGGTATGGGAGATTCTCAGATCAGAGACTCTGATGCCCTAGGATCCTGGCATGTAGGAGCAGAGAGACCCTTCTACTCTCAAAGGCCTGCAAGGGAGATGAGTCACTGACCCGCAAGGTTCTGATCTCCTGGACTCTGGGAAGAAGCCAACAAGAGTATGCCTTTCCCCTCCCCTGACCCTCTTCACCTGTAACAGTTCCCCTCCTTCCTCCTAGAGAGCCTTCTCTCTCTTCTCTACCTCTTAATCCACCCAGATGCAACTCAAACAGCACTTCCTCCGTGAAGCATTTCTGATAACCCAAGGCAGAGTCAGATCCTCCATCCTCTGTGCTCACACAATTCCTGTATGTCACGGAGATGGTGGCACTGCAGCTTAAAGAATGGGTAGTACCCTGGAAGAATTATGTACATGAAATATATATAAGGGTCAGTCACAGTGTGAATTTTGGGAGGAGTGAATACAGTCACTTAGTTATTCACTCACTCAACATATATTATTGAACTCTGACTAGATTCCAGGCTCAGTGCTCAGTGTTGAGAATTCAATCAGGAGCCTTATTGACATGCTCCTGAACTACACAAAGAGGCAGGCTAGGGAACAAGCCCTGGTCCCTCTCACATGAACACACTTGTTTTCAGAAAACAATGATCTGTTGCATTGGCAACTGCAGCATCTGTCATTTTGACCTGCTGGTTCAATCTCAGGAAAAGAACTGGGACCTAATAGCAGATTAATAGCAAGACCCTATAGGATTTGCATACGGCAGAGAGAACCACAATCTCTATCTTATTTTTATACACAAATGAGGTTTTTTCTTTTCTGTTCTTGCTATAGGATAGATAACAACCTTCTTAGAAATTGTATATCTCTGGAGCTAACAGTAGGATATATTTTTCTGGATTTCTTTCCATTTACTTCTCCACAGAAAGAAATGTTCCCAAAAGAAGAAAATCTCCTGATCAGTTACATAGCCCCTGGAAATACTGATGAGCTAGATTATTTTGATCAAGTTGAATGCCACAGTGTTTATCACAGTGAGAGAAAAAAAAAAAAAAGACTATTTGGAAGTGGCCTCTCTTTAAGAAAATACAGAGAAGGGATTTTCAGATATTCATGTCATTTTCCAGGGCTGTAGTCCCCCATATTTCAGTGGTTCTGACCTCAGCTTGATTTTGTTATAGCTGTTCTCAGCCTCCTGCTCAATGAGTTTTATGACTTCTTAACCTTCAATAAGTGAACTAAATGTATTTTCTTGTGAGGAACGTGTGATGCTCTCTGGAGTAAGGGGTGGTTCCCTGGAGAGGCAGAAAATGGTCAGAGGGTGAGAGGCTGTGGGTCTAAGAACCCAGAAGCCAACCTTGCCAGGCTGGGGGGTGGGGGGTGGTTAGAGGTCACCAACCACAGCCCCGTGAAGGACTGGGCTCAGATTGGAGACAGAACCATCTGGAGACTCTCATCCTTCATTTATCTGACAAACACATTCTGAGAGGTCCCAGAGGCCATTGGCCCCAGTGGGGAACAACAGAGTCTCCTGTCTCATGCAGGAGACAGATAAGGATCTGGAGGATCTCTAATGTGCCACGACCACAAGAGAAATGAGCTCAGGGTGGGGCAGGGGGGTGCAGCGAATGGTAGAAGGAAGAGAGAATACTTGGATAAACCTCAAAGGGCAAGTGGAAGTGAGCCAGGTGATCAGAGTTCAAGGCATTGCATAGAGACAGGAAGCAGCATCCATGTGCAAACACGTGGGATGGGAATGGTTCACACAAACTGCTGGTCACTCTGCCTGGCAGGGTTAGTGGGGGCTTAAGGAGTGCAGGGATAAAGGGGCCTCATGGTACCTATTAACACTATGCTTTGACTTTATTAGGAAAAACCAACAATCTGTCTCTCTGGATGAACCTGGGAAAGTTACTCCACCTCTCTGAGCCTCAGTTTCCTCACCTGCAATTTGGAGATAATAGTAGCACCCACATCATAGAGCTGTGAATGCAAAATATATAATCACCACAATACTCACAGTCCTGCCCTCGTAGACTTTACATCCTAGTAAATGACACATTCCATCAGTCAAGTGACTAGCATAGTTTAAGTCCTGAAAATATGATAACTGTTCTCTCTCTTTTAAAAATAAAAAACTTTTTGCCACCATCATCATCATTATCACTCTTTGGCTTTTCTCAACAGAGAATGTTCTTTCTACCAATCTGCATTTTCTGGGGACTCAAAATAGAACCTTGTGTAAAAGCCAAACAGATTATTCTAGCTTTTTAAAATCATGCTCCAGTGTAAAGGTTTGCCTTATGTGACTATTCAGTGATAATTAGAAAGCACATTTATTTCTCTTTTAATTGGTAAATAAAAGACATCCCATGGGGAGAGACATGAATGACACAGATAGTAAAATTATTTTCTACAAGAAAACCAACCTCTATAAATTAACAAGGAAATTACATGGACTGGAAAGAACTTCCTATGTTCCCTGAGTTTTAAGGAAATAGTCCATCCATCTGATACTAATCAAAGTTATAAATAGAATATTAGCAAACCAAATCCAGCACTGAGTTTAAAAAGTGAAAATTGATGTCAGTGCCAGAACGATTCCATATTAGGAAATGTATTAATATGACTAATCACATCAACATATAAGAGGAAATGACTGTTTTGATGATACGGGAACAGCTTCCATAGAGTGATTAAGAGAGAAGCTCTGACTGCAGTGGGTCCAAGAGTGAATTAGATGATGAAGTGGAGACAGCAGTTATAGAAGAGTCTTTCAAGGTTTGCTAGAAACAAACACAGGAAAGAGAGATGGGGTGGTGACTTAAGACAAGGCCACAGAAACAAAGGCTAGTGGATGGGGGGGGGGTGTCTTTTAAGGTGTCTAATATTAGAACACATTTATAGCCTACAAGCAAGGAGATAATGTAGGGGGAACATGTAAATATTAGGAAAGGAAAAAAAAAAGAGGTGAACTACCCAACTATCCATGAGTTAGCTGCATAAGTGGTTAAGAGCTCAGACTCTGGAGCCAGATTGATGGGTGTGAATCCTGTCCCCATCATTTACTAGCTGTGTGATCTTGCACAACCTCTCTGTACCTCACCTATAAAATGAAAATAATAATGGTGCCTTCCTCACAGAGTTACTATAAGGATTAAATGAATCAATACTTATAAAATGCTTAGAACAGTGCCTGATGGTGTGTTAAATAAGATAAATAAAATCAAGGTATTCTACTTAGTATAGAATACTTAGTACATAAGCATAATACTTAATACCAAATATAGAAGAGATATTAAATGTCTATATTGTATTATATGTATTATTTCTTTTTGACTGGGTATGCAAAGAAGCACGGAAACAAGGAATTCAGAGGATGTCAGACAATTAGAGGACCAGATGAGATCAAGAGTTGCTGACGTCATCCATACGCACCATCAAAAAGATGATGAGTCAGCCAGAAATCCCAAAATTCTATTTTGCCCCAGGATGACGCTGACCATTATAACAAGATAAGGAAGAGGTATAGGGGAAGAAGGAGGTACACAAACCAGAGTAGGGCCCAGATGAGGAAAGAGTCCAAGAGAACAAGGTTTGAAACAGAACTTCATGCTTTTTTCTGTATACTTCAGTATTACTTGAACCTATTACAACAAAATGTATTAATGTAATATTTAGGAACTTAAAAAAATTTTAAAGTGTAAGATGTTACCATCAGGGGAAACTGAGTAAAAGGTACATGGGATCTCCCTGTATTATTATGTACAACTGCATGTAATCTACATATAGCAAAAATTTCAATTAAAAAAAAAGAATAATAAAGAACATGCTTGAAATCTAATGTTACATTATCTTCCTCACTCTGATTCCAGCCACCACTGCAGAGAGGGCCAGACGAGCATGTGTTTTATACACAGAAATTAAAATGATGACAAAAGGCACATTTCTTTCTGTACATGTGGTGATGTGCAAAGGGAGAAGCTGGCGGACAGGCCCTCTCCTGTCAGAGTATCCTTTGCTTTGGACTCTTTCCCATGGTCCATGGTCTTTCCTCAGTTTCACAGCTCAGAATCCTGGCATTGTCAGTGCACCAAGAACAGGCCCAACACATCTGCAAAAGAACCCATGACTTCAGGACAGCCTTGTAGCTAAGAACATGGGTTTTGTCAAAAGGCAGCCTTGGGTTTAAATCTCTGCTGTCACTAACTCTGCAGCTTTGGGCAATTTTCTTAACCTCTCTGGACCTCTGTTTCCTCCTCTGTAATAATTAGATTATAAAAGTACCACCTTATTTGGAAGATGAAGTGTCATGGAAACTTCAAGATAAACATAGTGGACTGAACAAGTACACTGATGGCTACCTCCACCCAAAACTAAAAATAATAGTTAAGGAATAAAAGAAGTATGAGGTGCAAGGCTAAAGAGAACAGAGAGTAGGTAAAAAGGGAGAGAGACAACAATATTTTTATTATACAGAACACTGTTGAAGGAAAGTAACAAACTGGATTTCACAGAGAAGAAAGTGAAACCTAAAAGTATCTAGTCAGCCTTCCTTGTGAAATCAAAATATCAAAAAACTAGAAGAAATTTTAGCAATTCAAAGTTCTTTTTTTTTAATGCAGAACTAAGACCTAAAGAAGGACAGCAATTTGTCCAAGGAGACATGGCAGTTAGTGTCAGAGCCGGAACTAGATCTACTTTCTGACTCAAATCCTAATGCTTTGCCATTAGGCATTTCTTCTTCCTCGATTTGATATCTAAGAGATTTTCCAATGTGCTGACCAAAGTCAGGATTTTCTCTTTTTCTGTTTGTAGTTTTAGGGACCTGAGGAGGAAATGAGGGTCACTGAGATGGAAAGGAAGGAAGAGGTCACGGGAACCAGGTGGGGCACCGGGGTACCTTCTGTGGCCAAACAGCATTTTGCATTCTAGCTGTTTGATTTTTCCAGAAAGTATCTGCAAAGGCAGAGAAGCACTGCAGAAGACACCTACACAAAGGAGGCTGCTCTTGATGTTTTAAAACTAGCAGAGGTTCAGAATTAATTTGCTGCTTGTCTGGTCCCAGGTGACGGCACTGCTGGAAGCCTGAATGGAGTTCAGCAAATTAATCTTGCATATTTATGGGTCCTGAATGCTGTATACACAGCATTCCTGACGCTGATTACTGTCTCAGTCAGTGCAGGGGGGATTTGTTTCATAATGATTTCAATTACAGATAACTGTTATACCCAGAATCACACATCAGCTACTTGTAAACTAGAATGTGATATTACACCTGCAGCCGAGGGCCAAGAGCTGCCCAGAACATGCTTTTAATTTAAAGCTGATGATAAAACAGCTCTGTTTCTAGAGGAAGTTCTGTTCCTCCCATGTTTTGTGTGCTTTCCTGTTGGTCCTGTCCCTGCTTTGGATTCGGAATCACGCAGAAATGACAGCACTGCTGACTTATGCCCCTTTCCTGTTTTCTTTTGGGAATAAGCAGCATTTGAATACTGTTACTTGGTATGCGAAGTTGAGCAGAGGGAAATGACCCAGCAATCCTGACACCCTCAAAATGAGTTCCCAGCATTGTATAATAGGTTCCTGGCTTCCTGCAAGTGACCTGGGAGGATGCCTAAGTAGAATACAAAGCCCAGAAACACCAGGGGGCGCTGCAGGGAGACAAAGGGCCATCAGGCATCCATCCAGGCTGCCTGAGTAATGAAGGCCTTTTCACTTTGTCACACTCGGGCACCTGAAAGCCAGTCCTCCTCTACTCAAGCCATCAGTGTGTGTGTAGCCAAGGGCAGCGCTCTAAGCATCTCAATTTGTGATAGGCCAATACTTCCATCAAGTGGTGGTCCCACCGTGGAGGGCTAGAGCATCACAGCTGGAGAGGATCAGATGCAAGCTAAGCCTGACCTCTTATTCCACTGGGTGGAAACTGAGGTCCAGAGAGGGCTGAGCTCTCCTCCAGGTCACAGAGAATTGGATTCTCATCTCAGACAAGAATCAGACATCAGTGCTCTCAGTTCAGTGATTAAATTTAGAAATGCATTATTTCTATTTTCTTGCTCGCTCCTCACATTTTAGTCTCTGAAAAGGCAAAGTGTTTCTGAACTTGTTCTTACAGTCACACCTTCCAGCTCTTACATTTCTCCACAAAATCCCGTCTTGAATAATGCCATACTGTTGGGTTCTCTTTCACAAACCTGGTGGCCAGCACTGTCGCTGTCCGACCCCACTAACGATGGTTTGCGGTAAAGCAGAGAAGCAGAGAGGCAGCCCCACGACACTCCAGAATGCATACATCTACAGAACAAATTTGTCTCCCCTCTTCTGCCTTGCCTAGGTTAGACCCAGCGCATATCGGCCTAACACCTCTCAGTCTTTGTCTTTCCAGTCCAGAGTACTCCCTGTGTTTTCCCTTCCGAGGCCCTGGCATGAATCCCTCACACTAATGTGGTTTTAATTTTTATGAAGAGAAACAATGTATTGTTGATATTTGTGGGAATCCCCATAGAAACCACCAAGTTTACATTCTCACTGGCCCCTGACTATAAAACAAAGTTACCTTTTTTTAAAAAAACTCAAATTATTACAACATAAGCCCCATTTAATGTAGGTCCCTCTAGGAAATCCCCAGCAATTTCTCCAAGCTCTTCCTCTGAAACCTGCTGGTCTGGCCAGACATAACTGCCTCTCCCCCTTGGTCTCTGCCAGTGATCACCACACCATCCCAACTTCAGCGGGAGAGCCCTGTGCTTTCTAATTTCCCAGAGCACAGCTGAGATGTTAACAAGACAGCATAGGTTCAAAGAAGCATAACTTCTTCCTGAAAGGTAACTATGCTCCCCTTGAGCTGGCCATTCTTAAGGCCCATGGGCTCTCTCACTCAGGATGCCTACGGCGGCCAGTCCTGGCCTATCTCCTAGACTGTCCCAGATGGCAGGGCCCAACTCACTGCCTTCAGCAGGAAGCGCCAAGCATCTTCATACCCATAGCCTCCTCAACACTCTCTTCCCTCCTGACTCCAAATTAAGGAAGTCCTTCCACACTCCCATCTAACACCAGTGTCTTTCCTGCTCTAGAATTAACTTCTCAGGTTGACAGTGGAAACCTCAGTTTCCTCAGGAGGACACCCACAACCGTACCCTGGAAAAAAGGGCCATAATAGTCCTAATAGGTATACTCAGCAACATGTGGCCTTTTACTAGATGAAATAACAGCATGAGATGTACCAAGGGTCCCATCTGCCCTGTCCAAGCCTCATCCCAGTCCTCTTCTCCATGCTTCCTCACCAGAAGGAGATGAGTTGACACCTGTGCCCCCGCCCCTTGTCTGGCTCGAGCTGCCCTTCTTCTGTGAGCAGATGCTGGAATAAGAAGACTGTGTTTTCTAAGAACATGCAAGGGCAGGCCAAATCCGGAGGTGAGAGCAAAGCAAAATGAAATATTTAAAATAGGTCTCTTACCTCTTCAGGGACAAAACACACTGTCAGCTGCCTTCTCAGAACAAAACACTTCCCATCTCAGTCTGCAGCACTTCCACTTGGCTCTCTGCTGCATGTGGGGCTTCCCCAAGGAAAAGGAGGGATTACTATTGCCCTACATCTGCATGACTGAAAGGGTCTCACCAAAGAGACAGTCCTCCAAGAAAGTTAAGAGGTTCAATTCCAAAAAAGAATGGCAGCATTCATCCAGAAATGTTCAAACTGTCTTCAACTCCGCAAATGGTAGAATTTCTAGCTTCTAAAAAAAGTTTAGTGTCTGTCAGACTTCCTGCTGCCTTCAGATGACAAGCTCAATGCTGTCACATAGAGATCCCAACATGGATGTATCTAGGCTCTTTAGTCCAAAGGGGTTGCTGGAAATGCAGCTATGTGTTTAAAAAAAAAAAAAAAAAAAATGAGGTCACAAGAATGGCAGGGCCACAGCAGGCACAGGTATTAAAGCGCAGTTTTTGGTAAACTTAAGTCTTTAAGGAAAACAGTATAATAAATCTGATGGCCCAATTTGGTAATCATTTCATGACGTATGTAAGTCAAACATTATGCTGTACACCTGAGATTTATACAGCACTGTATGTCAATTATATCTCAATAAAACTAGAAGAAGAAAGAGAGAGAAAGACCAGAATTCAACGATATTACAAATGTTAGGAAGATGCTCACTTCGTTTAAAAACATAGAGTCAAATCTCATCATCAGGACCACACAGCCCTCTGATTTGGGTCAAGAACCACCCCGTGAGCTCCACTTCTATTTCCCCTGGATACCACTATGACCCCTGGGCAGTGCCATGTAGCTAGACACAGCTGTGGCCTCTGAGGGCCCCAATGCCTTGCACAGACCCGGCTGCCATTTCTAAGTGGATGTTGCCCTCTGAGTGTTTCCTGCGGTACTCAAAATGGCACAGGGGTCATGAAGTCAGCAGGGCTTCATATGCTCTCACAGGGGTCCACGAACAATGTTCCTTGGTCACCTCCTTTTTAGACTCATCTGGTTCCCCACTCACCACAGAACTTAGTCATTCATGAAGGAAAAAGCCCTTCACTTCTCAGGTTTGCCCTGCCTGGTTCCTTTTGCCTTCAGGATGAGTTCTCTCCAAGAGTCTCCTCAGCCCCTCAGGAAGAGAGAGTTTTAGCCAGTTCACCTAGCAATCTAGCAGCCATGCCGACATGAGACCGATGGCCAGTGGACATTAAGCTCCCATGCTCCACAGACACATCTCATATATGACACACCAGCATGGAGCTGCTGTGTTTGTCCTTTGCAGTCACCCAAAACGTTTCAAGCTCAATGACCACCCACTCTTGGTGTTAGCGACCATTTCTACCTCAGAACATGACATATGCTGGCTGAATGGAATGTTCTTTAATAGAGAAGTCCGGAACAGTTGGAAGAGGGGTGGCCGACTGCTGGATGCCCCTTCTGCCAACAGTTAGGACTGCTTCCCTCAGGATCCTGTGGTGGGGAGGTGGGGGTGAGGAACAGGTCATTCTTCCCTTCCTCTTTTCTGCTGATTCTCCGTGGGCCACCACTTACATGGTGACTGCTTCAGGAAGAGATAAGTGAGACCCTACGTAGAGTGAACTCATCACCAGGAGTTCATAACAAGCCCTGACCCTAATATGCCCAAACTCGAACATGTCCATTCATTCAGAGATCTCTTGCATTTCTTAAGCCCCAGGGGTACCATATCATAGGCAATCCCAGCCTCAGGGAAATGAGGATATAAGATACACCACAGACAAAAACCACACAAACATATATAAATATCAGGAGGACACCTTCAAGAGAAGCAAGCTCCAGTGCAGCCAGAATGTTCTCCTTCACACTAGAGGTAGCCACTGTCCTGGGCGTCCGGTTCCAGGCCCAGCTTCGTCCATTTCTTTGGTGAATTTACCTTTGTCCCTTTCATTTATGGATTGAGGTGCCCTTCAGCACCTCCTGGTTGACAAGGAAATGAGTTGATGAGGTATAATCTTTCAATAAAAAAAGTACATATGGGAACATATGTTGGCTCTATAAATCAACAATCTCCAACATGACCATTAAATAATTATTTCCTAGTTTTTCTCAAATGCTCCATGAGGAAGCTACCAACAGGACAGATAGGGCATGTGGGTGGAAATCAGACCTGAGGCAAAGCAAACACTCTCTTCCTTTGCTTTTCTTGCCAATGTCACTAAGTTTATTGATGGCATAATTGGCTTGGAGCCAAGTGTTGCCTTCTGAGTGAGGGGCAGGGATTGGAGGAGCCATAAAATGTTAACTGCAACACGCAAGCTCAGGGCTCCCTGCCCTACGCTCCTATGCCACATGAATCACTGCAGCCTCTAGTCCAACCAACAGATGAGGCCTCCCTAGTAGAGTCCCAGAAAAGGAAAAATAAACACTGACCTCCGCCGGTGTCTGGAGCTCCCAACTACATAACTAACATTTACAATATGGGTATGAAGTTATTTCCAAGGCTCTGGAAACACCATTTCCCAGACTGAGAAAATGAGTGCAGAATAAAGCAGTGGCCAGGACCACCAAGCCAACAGTTCCACAAGGCAGACACCCCGTCTGTCACTGCTGAATCCCTAGCCCACTGCTCTGGCACTGAGCAGAAGCACAGTAATTATCGGTGGTGGCCCCTTTCTTACTGTTGCCTTTGCTTCTCCCCCTCCTACACCCACAGACACATGCAGGTAAACACAGACACTCAAAAACACACATACAGAGATTGGTTCAAGATGGCAGAGTAGAAGGACATGCTTTCAGTCCCTCTTTCGAGAACACCAGAATCACAACTGACTACTGAACAATCATCAACGGGAAGACACTGGAACTCACCAAAAAAGATACCCCACATCCAAAGACAAAGGAAAAGCTGCAATGAGAAGGTAGGAAGAGTGCAATCACAATAAAATCAAATCCCGTAACTGCTGGGTGGGTGACTCACAAACTGGAGAACACTTATACCACAGAAGTCCATCCACTGGAGTGAAGGTTCTGAGCCCCATGTCAGCCTCCCGAACCTGGGGGTCCGGCAACAGGAGGAGGAATTCCTAGAGAATCAGACTTTCAGGCTAGCGGGAATTGATTGCAGGAATTCGACAGGACTTGGGGAAACAGAGACTCCACTCTTGGAGGGCACACACAAAGTAGTGTGCACATCAGGACACAGGGGAAGGAGCAGTGACCCCATATGAGACTGAACCAGACCTTCCTGCTAGTGTTGGAGGGTCTACTGCAGAGGCGGGGGGTGGCTGTGCCTCACTGTGAGGACAAGGACACTGGCAGCAGAAGTTCTGGGAAGTACTCCCTGGAGTGAGCCCTCCCAGAGTCCACAATTAGCCCCACCAAAGAGCCCAGGTAGGCTCCAGTGTTGGGTCGCCTCAGGCCAAACAACCAGCAGGGAGGGAACCCAGCCCCACCCATTAGCAGACAAGCAGATTAAAGTTTTACTGACCTCTGCCCACAAGAGGAACAGCCAGCTCTACCCACCACCAGTCCCTCCCATCAGGAAACTTCCAAAAGCCTCTTCTATAGCCTCATCCACCAGAGGGCAGACAGTAGAAGCAAGAAGAAGTACAATCCTGCAGCCAGTGGAAAAAAAAACCACATTCACAGAAAGATAGACAAGATGAAAAGGCAGAGGACTATGTACCAGATGAAGGAACAAGATAAAACCCCAGAAAAACACCTAAATGAAATGGAGATAGGCAATCTTCCAGAAAGAGAATTCAGAATAATGATACTGAAGATGATCCAGGACCTTGGAAAAAGAATTGAGGCAAAGATCAAGAAGATGCAAGAAATGTTTAACAAAGATATAGAAGAATTAAACAACAAACAAACAGAGATGGACAATACAATAACTGAAATGAAAACTACACTAGAAGGAATCAATAGCAGAATAACTGAGGCAGAAGAAAGGATAAGTGACCTGGAAGACAGAATGGTAAAATTCACTGCTGCAGAACAGAATAAAGAAAAAAGAATGAAAAGAAATGAAGACAGCCTTAGAGACCTCTGGGACAAGATTAAATGCAACAACAAAAAGCTAAGAGAATTCAGCACCACCAGACCAGCTCTACAACAAATGCTAAAGGAACTTCTCTAAGTAGGAAACACAAGAGAAGAAAAGAACCTACAAAAACAAACCCAAACAATTAAGAAAATGATAATAAGAATATACATATTGATAATTACCTTAAACATGAATGGATTAAATGCTCCAAACAAAAGACATTGGTTGTATCCATTGCTGAATGGATACAAAAACAAGACCCATATATATGTTGTCTACAAGAGATCCACTTCAGACCCAGGGACACAAAAAGACTGAAAGTGAGGTGACAGAAAGAGATATTCCATGCAATTGGAAATCAAAAGAAAGCTGGAGTAGCAATACTCATATCAGATAAAATAGACTTTAAAATAAAGAATGTTACAAGAGACAGGAAGGACACTACATAATGATCAAGGGATCAATCCAAGAAGAAGATATAACAATTACAAATATATACGTAACCAACAGGAGCACTTCAATACATAAGGCAACTGCTAACAGCTATAAAAGAGGAAATCGACAGTAACACAATAATAGTGGGGGACTATAACACCTCACTTACACCAATGGACAGATCATCCAAACAGAAAATTAATAAGGAAACACAAGCTTTAAATGGCACACTACACCAGATAGATTTGATATTTATATGACATTCCATCTAAAAACAGCAGATTACACTTTCTTCTCAAGTGTGCATGGAATATTCTCCAGGATAAATCACATCTTTGGTCACAAATCAAGCCTCAGTAATTTTAAGAAAATTGAAATCATATCAAGCATCTTTTCTGACCACAACGCTGTGAGATTAGAAATCAATTACAGGGAAAAATCGTAAAAAACACAAACACATGGAGGCTAAACAGTACGTTACTAAATAACCAAGAGATCACTGAAGAAATCAAAGAGGAAATCAAAAAATACCTAGAGACAAATGACAATGAAAACATGACAATCCAAAATCTATGGGATGCAGCAAAAGCAGTTCTAAGAGGGAAGTTTATAGCTATACACGCCTACCTCAAGAAACAAGAAAAATCTCAAATAAACAATCAAACGTTACACCTAAAGGAACTAGAGAAAGAAGAACAAACAAAACCCAAAGTTAGCAGAAGAAATCATAAAGATCAGAGCAGAAATAAATGAAATAGAAACAAAGAAAACAAAAGCAAACATCAATAAAACTAAAAGCTGGTTCTTTGAGAAGATAAACAAAATGGATAAACCATTAGCCAGACTCATCAAGAAAAAGAGGGAGAGGACTGAAATCAATAAAATTAGAAATGAAGAAGGAGAAGTTACAACAGACACTGCAGAAATACAAAGCATCCTAAGAGACTACTACAAGCAACTCTATGCCAATAAAATGGACAACCTGGAAGAAATGGACAAATTCTTAGAAAGGTATAACCTTCCAAGACTGAACCAGGAAGAAATAGAAAATATGAAAAGACCAATCACAAGTAATGAAATCGAAACTGTGATTAAAAATCTTCCAACACACAAAAGTCCAGGACCAGATGGCTTCATAGGTGAATTCTATCAAACATTTAGAGAAGAGCTAACACCCATCCTTCTCAAACTCTTCCAAAAAATTGCAGAGGAAGGAACACTGCCAAACTCATACTATGAGGCTACCATCACCCTGATACCAGAACCAGACAAAGATATTACAGAAAAAGAAAATTACAGACCAGTATCACTGATGAATATGGATGCAAAAATCCTCAACAAAATACTAGCAAACAGAATCCAACAACACATTAAAAGGATCATACACCACGATCAAGTGGGATTTATCCCAGAGATGCAAGGATTCTTCAACATATGCAAATCAATCAATGTGATACACCATATTAACAAATTGAAGAAGAAAAACCATATGATCATCTCAGTAGATGCAGAAAAAGCTTTTGACAAAGTTCAACACCAATTTATGATAAAAACTCTCCAGAAAGTGGGCATAGCGGGAACCTACTTCAACATAATAAAGGCCATATACGACAAACCCACAGCAAACATCATTCTCAATGGTGAAAAACTGAAAGCATTTCCTCTAAGATCGGGAACAAGACAAGCATGTCCACTCTCACCGCTATTATTCAACATAGTTTTGGAACTCCTAGCCACGGCAGTCAGAGAAGAAAAAGAAATAAAAGGAATCCAAATTGGAAAAGAAGAAGTCAAACTGTCACTGTTTGCAGATGGCATGATACTATACATAGAGAATCCTAAAGGTGCCACCAGAAAACTACTAGAGCTAATCAATGAATTTGGTAAAGCTGCAGGATACAAAATTAATGCACAGAAATCTCTTGCATTCCTATACACTAATGATGAAAAATCTGAAAGAGAAATTAAGGAAACACTCCCATTTACCACTGCAACAAAAAGAATAAAATACCTAGGAATAAACCTACCTAGGGAGACAAAAGACCTGTATGCAGAAAACTATAAGACACTGATGAAAGAAATTAAAGATGATACCAACAGATGGAGAGATATACCATGTTCATGGATTGGAAGAATCAATATTGTGAAAATGACTATACTACCCAAAGCAATCTACAGAGTCAATGCAATCCCTATCAAATTAACAATGGCATTTTTTACAGAACAAGAACAAAAAATCTTAAAATTTGTATGGAGACACAAAAGACCCCGAATAGCCAAAGCAGTCTGGAGTGAAAAAAACAGGGCTGGAGGAATCAGACTCCCTGACTTCAGAGTATACTACAAAGCTACAGTAATCAAGACAATATGGTACTGGCACAGAAACAGAAACATAGATCAATGGAACAAGACAGGAAGCCCAGAGATAAACCCACGCACCTATGGTCCACTAATCTATGACAAAGGAGGCAAGGATATACAATGGAGAAAGACAGCCTCTTCAATAAGTGTTGCTGGGAAAACTGGACAGCTACATGTAAAAGAATGAAATTAGAACACTCCCTAACACCATGCACAAAAATGAACTCAAAATGGATTACAGACCTAAATGTAAGACCAGGCACTATAAAACTCTTAGAGGAAAACATAGGAAGAACACTCTTGGACATAAATCACAGCAAGATCTTTTTTGATCCACCTCCTAGAGTAATGGAAATAAAAACAAAAATAAACAAATGGGACCTAATGAAACTTCAAAGCTTTTGCACAGCAAAGGAAACTATAAACAAGATGAAAAGACAACCCTCAGAATGGGAGAAAATATTTGCAAACAAATCATCGGACAAAGGATTAATCTCCAAAATATATAAACAGCTCATGCAGCTCATTATAAAAAAAACAAACAACCCAATCCAAAAATGGGCAGAAGACCTAAGTACCTGGACCTAAAACCTGGACATTTCTCCAAAGAAGACATACAGATGGCCAAGAAGCACATGAAACGATGCTCAACATCACTAATTATTAGAGAAATGCAAATCAAAACTACAATGAGGTATCACCTCACACCAGTTAGAATGGGCCTCATCAGAAAATCTACAAACAACAAATGCTGGAGAGGGTGTGGAGAAAAGGGAACCCTTTTGCACTGTTGGTGGGAATGTAAATTGATACAGCCACTATGGAGAACAGTATGGAGGTTCCTTACAAAACTAAAAATAGAATTACCATATGATCCAGCAATCCCACTACTGGGCATATACCCAGAGAAAACCAAAATTCAAAAAGACACGTGCACCCCGATGTTCACTGCAGCACTATTTACAATAGCCAGGTCACGGAAGCAACCTAAATGCCCATCGACAGACAAATGGATGAAGAAGATGTGGTACATATATACAATGGAATATTACTCAGCCATAAAAAGGAATGAAATTGGGTCATTGTAGAGACTTGGATGCAGCTAGAGAGTGTCATACAGAGTGAAGTAAGTCAGAAAAAGAAAAACAAATATCGTATTTTAACGCATATATGTGGAACCTAGAAAATGGTACAGATGAACCGGTTTGCAGGGCAGAAATAGAGACACAGATGTAGAGAACAAACGTATGGACACCAAGAGGCGAAAGCCATGGTGGGGCTGGTGATGGTGGTGTGATGAATTGGGCGATTGGGATTGACATGTATACACTGATGTGTATAAAATTGATGACTAATAAGAACTTGCTGTATAAAAAAATAAATAAAATTAAATTAAAAATACACACATGTATACACAAATAGAGGCACACACATACATGCACACTCACATACACACACATAGACATTTCTGTTAATAACCAGGTTTGGGGCTAGAATTACCAACATTTCTTTCATCAGTTTGACACTTCCCTTTGCTGGTGAAAATAAAGCCACTTATACCTTTGGGACTTCCCTGGTGGCACAGTGGCTAAGAATCCACCTGCCAGTGCAGGGGACACAGGTTTGAGCCCTGGTCCAGGAAGATCCCACATGCCGCGGAGCCACCGCAATGAGAAGCCCACGCACCACAACGAAGAGTAGCCCCTGCTCGCTACAACTATAGAAAGCCCACACGCAGCAACGAAGACCCAATGCAGCCAAAATATAAATAGATAAATAAATAAATAAATAAATAAGCAAGCAAGCCGCTTAAACCAGTAGCGCCTCCTTTGTTTCATTAAATTTCTCAGTTGCGTTCAAGGAGTCAGTAAGAGTTTTTCTAGGCCAATGTCTTCATTTTAAAGGTGGGAAAACTGAGGCCCAGATGGGGAGGGGAATTGCTTAAGAAAATTAGTGATGGTCAGGAATGAATCTGGTCCTTTGTCTTCTAAGCTAAATGGTCCTGAGTTCTTCCTGGAGATTACTTTTCAGCCATCTTCCCCACCAAGATTACCTGTATAACAAAAGCGGCTGCCATTTATTGAGTGTCCCCTTCCTGCCAGGCATGGGACTAGGTCCTTGACACACATGATCTCTAATCTCACTATCAATACCTCAGGTTACATATTATCATCTGCATCTTAGAACTGAAAAAATCAAAGTTCAGGGAGGCAAAATATTCAATTCAACCACTGAAATGAGCAATATTCAATTATACTTGTCTGATAAAAATGGCAAATTAGTAATTTCCCCAGGCCTCAGATCAGGTAAGTAGCCAAGCCAAGTTGTGCCTCTAGGGCCCTTTCCTCTCTGCTGCAGCTCCCTGAATATGCATTCCCTCCTCACACCAGCCTGTGAGCCAGGCCTGCTCCTCTACAAGCCATCTTGCTGGTCCTGCTGGCCTCCTTTAATGCTGCTTTAGACTCACCTGGGACCTGCTGCCCTCCACTCTACACACTGAATCTCCATTACAGCTGTCCTCTGTCTTTTCTAATCTCAACTCTTTTTGCTTTGGGATCTTTCCTGTCTCATCTGACCTCTGACTATCCCTCTGACTCTTCTTTTCACCGCGAGGGCCCTTGTGCCTACGCGGAGCCTCCCCTCCCCACACCGGTCAGGACAGCTTCTCTCCTCTCCTGGCTTGTCTGTCCTTTTCCTCATTTGGAGTCTACAAAGCATTTACTCCTCATGTTTTTGCAGTTTACTTTAAGCACGGGCAGTGTCTAGGCCTTAAAAATACATCCACAAATGTTTTGATACTGCTGCTTTCAAGAGGTAAAGCTTACCTTCCTTCCTCCTGCGTGTGGGCTGGACTTAGGGACTGGCTTCTCACAAAAAGAAAACAGCAGAAGTGATGGCGTGCCACTTCGGAGATTAGATTAGTGAGGGAAGCCATGCCATGCGGGGCCCGGCAGACAGGGTGCCACGGCAGTTTCTGGCCAACAGCCACATGAATGAGCCTGGAAGAGGAACCTCCAGCCCCAGCAAGTCTCAGTGACCGCAGCCCTCGTCAACAGCTTGATCAGAAAGATACCAAGCCAGAAGCACCCGGCTAAACTGCTCCTGAATTCCTAACCCACAAAAGCTGTGAGATAATCAACACTTGTTGCTTTAAGCTGCTAGCCTGAATAACTAACATAGGCACCTTTGGCCTTTATTGGCAGAAAGAGGTCACTCCCCTATCGACAATCAGATATTGCAGATGGGCTACCTTATTTGTTTTCCCTAATCATTCTCCACACTGCCTCCTTAATTGAAAACTGGCCTATACTTCTCCCTTCCCAGCATCTTTCCTTGCCAGGGGCCCATTGCTTCCAAGGGCTTAGCTAATGGGTATTCTCAGGCTAACCTTTGTTGTTAGTTCCATTTAGCTAAAAAGCAAACAAACAAATGAAGAGTAAAAGAAAAACAAGGAAATCTCCAAAGGTTTGCTGTACTTGTCTGACATGAGTATATGCTGCTGCAGAATGACTTAGGCAGCTACAGCACCACTCAGAGAAAACATTCCAGTGCTTTGCTCTTGGTCTCTGACTTCGAGCTACAAGATGAGAATTTTCCAGTCCACTGAAATGCATATTGACATTAAAAACATGTCAGAGAGCTGACAGAGACAAAAGACTTGAATATCTGAAAATTGAGTCCAATTCTCAGAAGTGTGCACCTTGCCCTATGTGGGTAAATTATTTGAAACATTTATGCAGGGATACAATCCTACAGCTGTGAACATGGAAGGTCTCTGGGTTTTTGGCATTCTACTGAATAGAAGTTGCTCTAATGTAAGTGGACTTAGAAACTCTGTTGGGAATTCAAAGGTTTTTACCACAGGACCACGACTATGGTAAGACAGAATGCGCATTCTTTTTTTTTTTTTTTTAATTTTAAAAAGTATTTATTGATATCTCTCTGCAAGTGAATCAAGTGGGTGCAAAGCGGCACAAACACGGCATTGAAAATCAGCCAAACCCCAATACAAAAACAAATTCCAACAAACAAAATAAACAAAGATAGTGAAAGAGAGAGAAATTCTTACAAAATTCTTTCAGGGGCTGTGATGCAACCTGGATTGACCACATCTAGATCCACAGCTGGGTGAGGCATAAGGCTGTACAGCCTTGGGGTTGAGAGGATTGTTGAGGTTGGATGAGCAAATCCAGCCCCTTTAAAGTAATACTGCATGGTACCCATTCCATGGGTCCCAAATCTCCAGATTCAAGGGAATCTTCCTGCAGCTAAAACATGCAAGGGAAACCCAGAGGATGGTACACTGTGTGATCGGGAAAGGTTTCTAAAATGCTACTCATTTTTCATCTCCTGGTGCTCGGGTTCGCCATTCCAGTTCTTTACTAACAATCTCCCCACTTGCAGAATCAGCACATTTAATCTCCTGTTTCTCACAGTTCGCAATTTGTCTGGAGGATGAACGGGAAGAGGGGGAATCAATGAGGGACTAGTTCTTGGTGTTTGGACAGGCACATGTCACTCTAATATCCAACCAGGAAGAAGAATTAACCAAAGGCTCAGAATGCGCATTCTTTAGGTCACTTAGGCGGATGCACGTGGTATTTTCTCTCTCATCTCCTTTGCTCCTCTTGTCCCATCCCAGTGTCACACTCCCTCGTCTGGGTGTTAAACCACTCCAGTCTTTTCAGAAGAATTGGGGACAGGTTTCATTGCTTGTAACAGGTCTATCACTGTGGAACCAAGGCATTATCCTTTGCTTGTTTGTAGCATGCTTACCAGGTCTTAAAATTGCCTTGGAACAATATCATTTCTAACCTTTGGAAATGGACAAGAAAATCAAGTTGAGCTTTCTAGCTATTTCACAAA